>NC_133474.1:16606949-16675356 GCF_025370935.1 Choristoneura fumiferana | reverse complement strand
AAAATTTCGACGAGTCGAGTTGCAACCCAAATCAAAACAAATGTTTTTTATCGATTTCAGTCGAGAATTACAGCTGTTTTATAAAAGCGAAAGTTATCATCGCGTCGTTAAGTACTTCATCATTTTGTAACTGAATAAAAGGTAAGTCAGTACAGTCATTAATGCTTTACAGATAAATATACCCGGTTGAAAAACTGTACCACTGTGTTTATATTCTCTTTTTATTTGAGCCAAATAAACCTTTCTTTCTCAATCTCTTTCTTTCTTTTCAATAGTATTTCATGTTCTATGTTAAATCTATTACGGAGTTAATATTATAATGAGCTTAAGTAAGATTGTAGATAAATATGCCTAAAAACATAATTTCGATCTTACTTTAGACAGTTAAAGAAAACTCTTAAGATCCGTAAGTACCCAGTATTACAGAAAACAATACATCTACGAAGCCTTCTATGTATTTTTGTTTTACATCTTCTCCAGTTCAAAATATATCAAGCAAAAATATAGATAAACAATTGTACTGTATATAATTCTTGTTAATGGTCAGAAAGAACAAAGAACTCCCAGGGTTCGTGACATTCACCGCTAAGAATTCCGCAGTTGTGTGACGCGGCTTTATTTTGATACTTGCGTGAGAAACCTTCGAGACACACCTCGACTGCAGTGCACGTGACGCAGCGGTACACTGCAACACGTGCTCATTGTGTTCTGAATCGCACTCAACGCTAAAAGCAATGTGGAAGGACTGAAAAACTGTTTGTCGAAAAGAATACTAAGAACCTTGGGCTATTCAAAATTAATATCCGTTTGAATTTTCATTATGTTCGCAATTTAAATCTACGAGTAGATTTTGAATTAGTTATAGAGCATCAGGGCATCAGTTTCTTTAACAGAAACTGAATTTCATTGACTCTATTATAATTAGAGAAGAACACGTACGAAATTGGCAAAGGGATGTCGATGAATTCGAACTCTAATCAAAGGACCTTGAAGGTAAAACAAAATATTTAAAATGAAAAAGATTAGGTAAAGCTAAGTAGTGGTTGATGAATGACTTCATCCATAAATGCCAACTACATGTTACCTTTCCATCCTATTAATTCCCTGGACCCACGAGCCACCCACAGTGGGCTTGCGTTCTCTCACAGAGTCATTACGTAGATCGTACCTATTTGCAAAGGTTTAATGCTAAGTTTAACAGTGTTAATACAAGGTTATAAAGGAAAAAGCATTTTCCATTTAGATCTCATTCACACGAAATACATGAATAATTAAAAAAAAACTAATATCACAAATGTAAGTAGAGTTCTTAAATATTCCTTGACGATTCCTTTTCAAGTAATCTTGATTTTTTTTTCTCAAACAAAAGGGACACAGTGAGCGTAAGGTTGCTCAATTGACAACTTTCATCTTTCTGACTAATGCGAGTACAAAATTAGATTAGATTGTAAGATTATTATTTAAATAATATTAGGACAGATGCCATTATGACCAAAAGACGATACATACTCGTTTAAAATGTTATTTGGTTAAGCCTATGTACGTATGTGTAGCGTAACTTCTTACTCGCCTCGTTCCGGCCATTAGGCGACTGAAAGTTATGCGTCACTACGCCGCTTAGGACTTAATTTACAAAAACGCTAACAAATTGTATAATAGACGGTGTTCTCGAATCTAAACGAACTATGTTCTGTCTCATTACTCTTAATTTCGTTTTATCTAAGTATATAAGTTTTGGGTACTATCGACCGGAACAAACGTCTCTATTTCAGATCAGCCATTGTAGTTAATTAGATAGCCACAGCGATGCGTCATTCTCATCCGTGTATTTGCTATGTAGATGAGGCGGATTTGACATTTGTCTCAATACTCAAGCTAAGAATTGGCATGAGCGGCAGAGCCGACGTAAATGAGTTGTAAACTCAGTGGTTGAACCACAGAGGCGAGTGCGCGCGGGCGATCAGCCGGCGGTAATCGCGTCGCGCGCCGCGCTGCCTCCGATAGGGATGAACATCAAGTATTAGAGGGTATCAATATTTTATAGATCTCAAGGATATTTCTAATACGCCAAACGTGTTTATTTTCATTATGAAAATTTAACCTCTCGTATGCCAGGTAGTAAAAAAATCTATGGGTATTCTAGTCTCGTTTGTTATAAATGATATGATAGATATTAAATTAAAAAATTAAAATAGAGAAAAATGTTGGCACGCATTCGTGTTTAAGCCTACAAAAGGTTAATAACAAATCCAAGGAGTTTAACTGAATAACTTAATATACTGGTATATTTGAATCAAAAATAAAGATAATAAATTTCGACATATTCACTGTTGCCAACATATTATGAATGTACCGTAAGGTTGGGGTACTTTGACCCATTAGAGGGTTAAAAACCAGAACCGAGTTAATCCCAAGGGCCAAAGTACAGTCACCAGCACTAATATCTGCTACAGCGGAGCGTGCAAAAATATCTGAGTCGTATCAGATATTTATGTACGCTTGTTCTGTCAGATACTGGTGCTGGTGACTGTACCTTACGGTATGCGTTTTCATGACTTTTTCCATTGCTACTGTCACAATTTCAATGGGATTTGAAGACACATGTGAGTTTATGGCATGTAAAGGCTCCGAATCCCCCTGGTGTTGCAGGTGTCTATGGGCGGTGGTGATCTCTTACCATCAGGAGACCCACTTGCTCGTTTACCATCCAGTCGAATAAAAATAAATAAAAAAAGAATATGCTATGCGTAACTTGTGGCGTATTAGTAGGTGAATTTAAATGACCTGTAATACAATACCTACCTACATTATATTATAGAAATTAAAATTTACTTACCACCTTTTTTATTAGGTTTTAGATATAGGTATTTCGAAAGCTGATGGTAGGGGCTAGCAATACGTATTGACCTTGAACTCTCTGAGGCCCTGTTACAATACACATTAATCCTATCAACTAGGCATATTAAATATTTACAATAATGGTCTATTAAAGCTGAACGCACGTGTGATCATAAAGCCGTATACTAATCATCGTTATTATTAATACTTGTCGTTGCATTGACCTCTATTTGTAAAGTGTTGGAGCGTCCACGGACAGTGGGACATGAATACGTAAATAATCCAACTATCCAAGCAAATAGTTGAGGTCGTGCTAAAAATAAAGGCTATAAATTTATCTGCCTTGTGAAAATATACTTACAGCACAAGCTCTAAAGCACAAGCTCAAATAAGAAAATAACAACGGAATCCTAAAAATCGGTGCTATTGCTATAATGACGAAAGAGATAAGAAAAACTGCTTCATGATACGACCGTTTGTACTTAAATTTATACCTACATTTGATAATGCTACGGTTATCGTGTTCAAAGACTCTTCATTATAATTTTCTGGTTTGCTTCATTTGTTTGTCTTTCGGATTTGTTCATATTTATTTTATCATCAATCCAAGAGACATGACAACCCTATTCTTCTATAAATTAAGACGTGTCGTGAGATGATAGTAGGTACAAACCAATTGCTTGGATCTTTATCATGATGTACTTGCGAGTAACAAAGTGTCAGTTGAGGGAAGATTCCTGGGCAAGCATTTCAATGGAGCCTTATAACGAAGTTTAAGACTTATTAGATTACGAGTCACACCCTTTGTCTCGGCTCAGTTCGCGTCGCAGTACATTTCGTTGTTCTATATACGTCAAAATTGTTTTTCGGGGACTATACGGACATGATTACCTACCCAATTATGTATAAGAAATAGCAACCAATATTTCTGAAAAAGAGTAGGTATTTTCTTCACCTAATATATTATGCAAAATCTAGTTGTCAGTTTTTGATTATGCGCTCCGTTATATGTGAGTGAAAATGTGACGTCTTTATTCGAGTTGATTGATGTAAGTACATTTAATTAGAATTTCTCATTAAAAGTACAATACCTACACCCTTTAGACATACACATATCTATTCTGCGGTATGTAGACCACGATTACCTTTAATGAGCTTAAAAGTGGTAAACTCGGTCTACATCCCAGTGAAAAACATAAAGCGTGAAGCATTTAAAACCGTCTTTAAATGCACTTACATTTCAGTTATTCCTGCGTACGATGCTACCGCCAAAAAAGTTCTTAATACAATCGAAACATGAGTAAAGTTTTGTCGGTTCATTGTCCAGTGACGATGAATGCTAATTTTGACCTGACAATGCGTTGCTTGACGAATCGCGTAAACAAAACAATGGCTTCCCTGCAGTGGACTCAGTACTGACGGATTAGCAATCGACGGAAACGCTCGGAAATAGGTACTTTGTGCGTCTTACGAACACATTAAAGGGTTGGAAATAAAATCTCTTATTGCCACAATATGTAAAACAAAGACGTTTCTCTGTCTCAGTTTTTAGAATATTTTCTAGACCCCGGCAGAAAGATTGTGACAAAGTAATTTTATAGTTCTTTCTGCGTGCTTCTTTTACTTATTCGCCTAAATGACATCTTGCTGTGACTTGAATCACGTCGAGGAACATTTAAAAATTTAAATTCTTATTTCTCGTTTTCATCGTGATTTCCTGAAATAGTACCTAAACCTTGTTTTATCCATTCTTGAGGGTCTCCAATGTCAGAATGGCCAAATTATAGAGATTTTTCTCCAAGCAGATGGAATCAAGTCCGTTTCACAGTTAACTAAGGTATGTACCTTAGTACGACGGTAATTCTACTGTCAGCTTTGAGATATTAAAATTATTAATTGATCCGTACCTACACTTAATGGTAATGTCAATCTTACCGATATTCATATTTCAATGATTACTTAATTAAATTAGATAATTTCTCAGAGCAATATGATTAATACATTTCAATGGTTGCGAATCTTTATTTTCATCCGACTGCCCCAGCCTTGACCCCTGAGTCGCAGTACGGCCGGAAAAAACCAACGCAATAATTCAACCGCACACAACGACTTTAATTAGGTTCATATATGTTTCACCTTGAACGTAAATGTTCAATTTACTCAAGAAATATACTTTACAGGATTATTGCTAATTTTATTTGACATGCATGCAATCGTACAAATGTTTCTTTTCGAATAAGCCAAATTATATCAAATGTATCATTATACCACGAGACTTATAAATAATGTTGATATTGCACACTAATTATTTTCGTAGTAATGTTGAATAATTAAATGCTAAGAAAAATAATCATAATTGAGATTTTAAAACGTAACATCACCAGCGAGCGTTGGTTGGACCAGAGGCCGTATTGCCAACGTTTCTGACGCTTGTGATCGCAATCAAATGACAGTTTTTGTATGCGAAATCTGTCATTTGATTGCGATCGCGAGCGTCAGAAACATTAGGCAATACGGCCTCTGATATAGTACTACGTAAAGTGAGCAACGGATTCATTCAAAACCAAGTTATATCCGTCATTAATCAGGGTCAACGATCCGTAACTAGGTACATATATTTATACGTGTTCCACATACCTACGTAACTTTGTCCTAAAAAGATATACCGGGTGTTCTCTAGAACGTAACATAAGGTACATTAAATATAAAATACAGGTAATTTAAAATACAGATTTTTACCCATACAGTTTTAATTTCTTTCATGTTATTACGAACTAAGTTAATCATAGAGCTCTATGTACAATAATCACACAGCGGCAGACAGGCAATATTCATCAAGATTGTGAATTTTATTTCTTCAACTTCCAGGGCCTTAGAATATAGACATATTTACGTTATGATTGCGCTGCGCATAGCCTATGTGGTGGTCGTTCTTAATCACTGTGTCTGTAACAGAGAACACGCAGTATTAACCCAAGCGCGATCATGTCTGGAATCAATCCAAAACGCGGTGTTTATAAAAAGCAAACACGGACAAAACAGCAGAAGGCACCTATATTATACAAGTTTTGACAAAGAAACAAAAGAACGTCTGAACTAAGAGCTGGCACTGACTGGATAGAATATTCACAAAGCGGCAAGCGTATTCTTTGTACATAAATCGTAGCGTTAAGCAGCTTTTAATGACGCTTCGATTCGGACTTATATAAGTCGTTTAAGACTCAGTACAGTTTAAGAACACTCTGTAAATAATCGAAAAAGATTCGACTGCCAATAAACGAATCTAAAAGCGAGTCGCTGCACTCGGTTAAGTGATTCGTTGCAGTCTTAGATTGGTGTCGACATGTCGGCCATACCCTTGATTGACACAGTCACAGATTTAGCTATAATATTCTTTAGTCACACTACGACTAGTCGACCTTCTGTCGTTCACTGCTGCCGCTCCGATAGACAAACGATAGTCGGAATGGGCACAAGCTCAGTTATTGCCTTTTACGCACAAACCAAGTCTATACAAGACCTCGAATCATGGCTTGAGTAGCCGCTTACTATACCGGCTGTTTACACAATGTTGCGATTTTGACCGTGACTCTAGCTATTTCCAAGTGCTCACTGGTTCGAATGACAGGGACGCACCGAATTCTTCTTGTTCATAGATAAGTATTAATTAAGTAATGCCGAGTCTGTTATCAGAGAATAGTTGGCTTCTACAACATGACTCGGATATAAATAAAGTTTTCAAAGATAAAGTATAAAAACGTACCTACGTAAAATGCGTACCTAGACATACAATTAATAGACACACTATTTCGAGATTTTTATCTCTGTTTGTTTAAATTATAAACACAGTCAAAATCAAATATGTATACTGGAGCGCATAAGGCGCTCAAAACTATGTGAACATCGTCTTCTTTTCAAGCTCATTATTATAAGTTGTTCAGACTTTGCTGAGCTTCGCTACCTGATGACTGTGTCCAGAACATTCAATTAACGTCATCCAAAAAAGACGATGATAACAAAAGCCTCGGAATGATGAATACGAATTAGCGAGTTCCTTTGTGGCATAAGACGTGTAAGGGTCAATGTCAATATTACATAAATAGATGAGCAGTTTAAAATTTCCATCTTTTATGTTAACTATTATCAGGTTTGTTTCTTATCCCGCGGAAGTTTAGAACTTTTTAACCGTATTCATTTTATTTTCATGAAGTTAAGGGGTGCTTTGCAAATTTTCAGATTTCTGTATCGTATTGTTAAGGGTGAGCGTTGATCTCCCATTCAGTAAGTCTGACAAAACCTAAATATGCTTTAAACGAGCGTAACCTACGAGTGTGAAACCAATTTGTTGACTCACTGAGTATTTTTTTGCTGAATTTGCGTGTGTTCTGTGCGATTTGTTTTTATATATATGCATATTTGTAGAGATAAAACAAAACTCAATTTGGACATCTGAACAAATTTACTGATAAAAGTGTCACTTTGATACCAGCATTATCTGACCTTAGAGCTCCCGAGCTCATTGATAGAATGAGTGACACTTTAACTCACTATTGCTTCCGAAAACAAACTCTAAAAAATGAAAAATAATTACATTCACCCGCTATGAACTGAGCGATAAGTCTGCCTAAACACCTGATGTGCCGTAAGAAAAGAGAAGAATGCTTAGGCTTGCTAAAACAGCTTTAATATCGCTAAGGTGGATATAAGAGACACAATGTGATAAACTCCCCATGATAGAGCGTTTCGATAACGTCTTTCGTGTGGCGTTTCTTCGGATATCTGCTATTTTTGTTGTCAGTGCGAGAGGCGGAGAGCGCGCGAGTGGTCGCCGACGGCTAGTGCGATATATGTAGCAAACTCCACGCGGTTCCCCGAACTATTTTTAAACGCAACATCTGATATATGTATTCTTAAATATAAATACAGAACATTTTTTCGTCTGAGTTTATCACCGCTGATTCTGCCGAGTGACGAGTTTGATAAAAGTTAAGCAAGCAGCCAAATAAACAATTTGTGAGTATCGCATAGCTTTTTTGCAGCAATTCTAGATCATGATAATAAACATGGATTAATTATTCATATTTTTTTCTCTAATTTAATTATGATGACAATGATGGTGACAATCGAAATAGCAACATAGTATTAAGAGCTCAATAATATCAGAAATTATTTAGTACTGTGTTATTTTGTGATTAATAAACGCTTGCCCCACAATAGCAGGAACAAAAGGCATTGTTTTGCACTTAGTAGGTAGTTACTAGTTTGACACGCGAGTGTAATCTGTACTGGACTGAGTCAACGCGTGGTAAACACAAACCATTTGGTGTTTAGATACATATTATTATATTTAAGAGGATGGTCGGCTGTCTTAACGTACATTCATTTTTTACCATGTGTGTAGTTGTAGGTTTTTCTTAATGCGGTCATCTCAAGCATCAAGGAATGCTACTACATGGGTTTTACAGCTATGATAATGCACAAACCAACCAAATGTGTCGGTAACCCCTTAACCGGAACGTGTCCTTTCAGCATTCAATTTTATTTTGTTTTTGTACTGTTTTGTCTAGATATTATTCTTTGAATTTACAGCGCTTCTTTATTAATAGGTACACTTTGTGTGAAAATGATTGATTCCTATTAAGTACTAAAAAAGCACAAAATTACAAAATATTATTTAAAAATTAATAATTAAAATTGTACTGACTCATATCAAGTACTTTAGGTAGGTAGGTACATTTACTTACGAGAAATGAAACTATAATTTAAGCGTAATAAAATGCTCATTCACAAATTAATGTAAAAAATAGAAAAAAAATGCATAGACATTTTTTATGATCCAACAAAAAATATAGGTACTTAGTATTTTGTTTTAATGAAGGTTACCTTCTTAAGAAGCAGTCACCCCAGCATAATACTGTGGAAAACACGCATTAAACTAAATATTTATAAACAGCTTACGGATTTTCACAGCTCTGGCGCTTCACTTTCAATAGCCCGGTAATAATAACCCATGTTTACATTCTACACATAACCACGCAATAAATATATTAGGCAAATAAAGGGCACGGAACTTGAACAATTTAAAATTTATAGCAGAAATTGAATTAAATACATGAAACTTCTTGTAGTTAAAGGTATTTGGGAAAATAAAAAACCGGTCAAATACGAGTTAGGGTGTTACGTGAAGGGTTACCATCACCATATTGTGTGTAATAGGTACTTACCTACTACGCGCTACACGGGCGATAACGCTGTCCGTTCATGCACACAATTAAGTTTGTTGGTTGGTAATAGAGGACATGAGAAAATATTATCCCATCAAAACATAAATGTGAAATGAGAGCCAAGTTCAATATTATGATATATGCCTTGATTGTTGACTTTAACGACAAAAGAAGTGAGATCTAAATGGGTGCCAAGTTCAATGGTCAGTCCTGAAATTTATTTACGAGTATAACAAATATATTTTAACAACTTAAAATATCATTTCTTCTTATGACTTAGCATAATATATTGAAGCCTAAGGTCGGACTTGGCTACTTCTCATATACGAATTATTATTAAGTACCTACAAAAACAGTAATGGAAAATCCCTATGTTCGATGGCTAGTTTCTATTTAATAGCAAGCCAAATTTTCATAACAATAAAATAAGAACTTACAGCTTTACGACTTGCGAAGGCTATATTATAATTCGTATATGAAAACTAGCGTTGTGACATGAATACGTCACTGAAAAAGGATTTTGCCAAATTAACTCTAAGTTTAGAAGAGAGGGTACGGACATCAACAAATTTAATTGAAAAATTGATTTACTAATACAACAAAATTTAACGACAATAAATTAACTGCCACACATTGCACAGTGCCATCTTTTGGGGACTGAGTAAATATTAAGTATATTTCAATTTCGTTTTCTAGGTTTTTTTTAACCGTACAACAGCAAAACCTACTAGTCCCCCAATGAGTACTTGTCCTCCAAAGGACAGAGCCAAATAAAAAAACACACATACACTTATTAACACGCGTATAATTGCATAGATAATTATTTCATATAGGTACTACGAAATAATAGAAAATCATTAATTTACTGTCATGAATAATTATTCCTAATCGTAATTATATCGCAGTCATATTCATACGTATCGTCTCCTTTTAGCACTTAATAATGGCCACGAAGGTACTTTGAAAAAAAAAATTTTTTCTTTGTCGTTTGCAGAGTAAATGTCAAACGATTTTCGGGCTCGCATTTTCTATTGTGGCACTTTTTCAAAAGGTGGACTGTTTCAAAAAGTGCACCTCTAAAATGCACACTTTCCTAAAAGATAAACTTTCGCAATTTGGGCACTTTTTCGAAAGGTACACTATTTCAAAAAATGCAATTTTCCAAAGCGGACACATTTGGTATGAGTATGTATATTATTCACGCCGACAAAATGGTAAAAAACTACAAATATATTTTTTTGTTTAGCTTCCTGTCACACAGTCGTGTGTTTTTTTACTCCCACCCTGCTGTGTGGGATGTCATTAAATAGGTTTTAGAAAAGTGGTATTGGTCTTCAAATACAATTTTTAGACAAAATCAACAGTGACGTAAATAATCGCTCGGAGAGTTCAATGAAAACAGATATTCGTCCCCCCCTTCCAACTTTTGAGCCTACGAGTATTGTGACGGTTGAGCAACTACGGAACCCTATACTGAGCATGGCTCGACATGCGATTTCCCAGTTTTATTCAATTTAGAGATTTATTAATAGGTAGTAAAGATTGTTCATAATTTGAGAAAGTTCACCTCAGAAAATATATCTTACTAGCTATTGCCCGCGACTCCGACTGCGCAGAATTCACTTATCGCTATCCCGCGGGTATTGTGCATTTTTCCGGGATAAAAAGTATGTCATTCCTATGTCATTCCTCAGGACTCAAACTATCTCCATACCAGATTTTGTCTAAATCGGTTCAGCGGTTGAAGCATGGAAAGTTAACAGACAGACAGACAGACAGAGTTACTTTCATATTTATAATATTAATATACTAGCTTATGCCCGCGACTTCGTCTGCGCTAATTTAGTTTATCGCGCGGTGACGCCCTCTACCGGAATAAAAGGTATCCTTTGTTAATCCTTGAGGTTCAAATTATCTCTATACCAAATTTCATCAAAATCGGTTCAGTGGTTTCGACGTCAAAGCGTAACAGACAGACAGATATTAGTAGGGATGAGAATGTGCAAATGCACTTTTTGAGTAAGTGTACCTTCCGAGAAAGTGTTCCTTCTAAAGAAATGCACTTTTGGAGAAAGTGTACGATTCGAGAAAGTGAGTTTTTCAAGCCTGACCCGAGAAAATCTCATTAGACACTATGGAGTATTGTGTAAATATCGAAATCTACGCAGACGAAGTCGCGGGCAAAAGCTAGTATCTAAATAACCGTTTGAGGTGTGTTTATGAAATTTGGAGCACATATGTATCTCACAAGTCTCAACAAATGAGCCAAATTTGACATGTTTATGTGAAATAGTTTTTAAGTTATGAGGGGGTCAAAAGTGGCTCCAAATGGTTCGGGTAAAATTACACACGGTGCTGCTCACCAGTTCTGTTAGCTTGAACTTGGCTTGATACGCTACCGTGTGTCTAGATTACTATTGTAGAAATTATGCGTTTAATATAGTGTATTTAAGAATATTCTATTTATATCAAATCGAAGTTAGATAACTATTATCATTTTAGAAAACTGCTGACTTTGACGACCTCTCATTTATGTATGTTATGTATAACTTTTTATTATACATAAAACACACGAAATTAACCGATCAAAACAGAGACAGATGTACAAAAGCGAGTTTATCCTTAAAGGAATCTCTTCTAGTTAACCTGTGAACGATTGACAGGACATCATAAACAAAAGTAGACGCAATAAAGAGACACTAAAGAGAACCGAAATCTAAAATTAGTCTAAATCAAAAGCATTAAATATATATATACATATACATATACAAGATTGCTCGTTTAAAGGTATTTGATATAGTTGTGATTAAGTCCCTGGTAATATTAATAATTAATTTTCATAATCATTATTCTGTCTTTTATTTTATTCTGTGATAATTATACATTTAGGTACATATCTACACGTAACTATCGATGAAGCTAGCCCTAACGACCGCCTGTGATACTTTTATCTTATTATTTCGTTTATGATTTGGAACAGCCTACAAAAAGAAACGTGACAAGTTCATATTTATAGATAATGTATGAAAAATTATAACATGATTATCTATTATGGTGTGAATGTATCTTGGCCCCGAAGTTATTTTGTTAGTAAATCATATACTTAGCATACGGGTATGTTCACACAATAATGAGAGGCGCCCGCCAAGTACCTATTTGAATCAGCGGCTTGCCTATTGCCAATCGACGTGGTATGCGTGGCAGCCTATTACGCAGTCTGATTTCTTGTTCAAATTAAAATAATATGGTTGAATATTGGAGTATTTGGGGCGCTTGGTTAAACCTCATTACCATTAGATATTTATTAGCACAGAAGGGCAAGTCGCAAGAATTTTGATGATGCTAGAGCATAGTCTCTTTTAAATAATAACTACTTGCCAAATCGGCCTAACGACAATGAGGAAAAAACGCCGCAAAAACGCTGAATATTTACCCATATATGTAAGCTTTACTAGTTTATGTCCGCAGTTTAAACTCCTTGTTGTAGAATTCCCCATCCCGTGCAAAATTTCGCATAGTCCGTCCTTATCTCGGAATACCCGAATATATTTATTCGCAATAAATTAAAGGGTCCATGTAATCGAGTGCAAACGCGAATCAATTTTTATGATTTGGACCAAACTATGATGATAAAATAAACAAAGCTGCCGAATTAAGCTTATCCGGAAATTGAGACTTCCACCGATAACCCAAAACCTATAGCCTAGATAAATGTTATCAACAAAATCACTACTCTTCTCTGAGTACATATAGTCACGTTATCATAGCAGTAGGCTTATCGCATCCCACATCGACAAGTTACAACATACAATATCATAATGCCATCAATCAATGTTGATTTTGTTCTTAGAGATAGCGGCTTCTGAATAATTTGTATAAAAATACATCAAGGTAAATATGACGAAATGTGAGGATTTACTGAAGCATGTATACACATGTGTATACAAGTTGTCCGCTTCAGTCTGCCATTTGATCTGTAACGCTCATTGGATAGCTGCCGGATATTGTCATCTTCCGGAATTCCCAACTTTTGCCGACCGTTTGATCCCGTGGGTGTTGCTGGCTGCTATGTTACAGACACCAATTGTGCTAGCCTTTTCGATACACACTTCAAATTATACAAACGAGACCAACGTGGCTCTAACTGTATTTAATCCCGTGGTTTTTATGAAAAAGAGTTTAATATTTTAACTATTTAAGCTATAAATTTCTCAGTAATTGCACATTGTGGCATTATTGAATTAGAGTTATTATTATATATTAGTTTACAGTCAGAGAATACACATTTGTAATTTTGTCCGTTTTCTGGCGCAATAAGTAAGGAAGACCGGGGACATAATTATTTAGAATAATTGAGAAGAAGCGGCCAAGGAAAAATTATAACAAGTTAAATGTACTTCCAATTAATTGTGTCAAGACTGCCTACTATAAAAGAGCATTTTTGTAATGACTGCAAAACTTTATAACAAACTACCTGATACCATAAAAAATCAAAGTATAAAGTGTTTAAAAGAACTTTATTAACATTTTTGAAAGGTAATGTATTTTATGATATAAATGAATTCTTAGAACATGATTTTACGGTATCTAATGTTAGTTAGTAAGTAAATAAAATATTATTAATTTTAAGAAAAATAATATTGTACGCCTAAGAAGAAAATTATAGCAGTTATTTTCAATATGTTTTCCAACTTCACATGTATGTACCTATAATTAACAATAAATTATTTGAGTTTGAGTTTGACATAAGTAACAGCGGGTTGAAAGTAACATCGGCTTTGTAGAGTTACGCAGTGATCAAAATACACATGCAGCCATCCAGAGCTGGCAAATATCATTTCTCTGCTTGTAACTAGATAACTAAAGTAAAATTTCAAGATTGATCTATTTGGCGTTTACATGAAACAGAAAGAATTGACCATAGGTTATGCAGATCACTTCAGTAAAGTGGTGTTTCATGGGGTTTACTTTCGATTCTAACCATGTTACTTTCGTCCTACCCCTAGAGGACAAAAGTAACAATAGTCAATTATTTTTCAGTCTTGTAATTATAAAAAATCGAACTCTAATTAGTAAAAATGGACGCATATATTATAGAGTATAAACAAAAGTTTTATATTGCTATACTCGTATTCATTTGAGCAAATACATAATAGATAACGAGTAATCGGAGCACAAACTCCAAATGTTACTTTTGTCCGCGGTCTCCCTAGGCATAGAACAATCATGCTAATTTCGACACTAAAGTGTTATTAAAAATAATTATTAAATTATTGAATAAAAATATTAAAAACATTTGTTAAATACATACTTAATTCTAACTCATACACGCAAATATGGTAATGAACAACACAGTGTTAGCATAACTGACGTAATAACACAGCTGCAATTTAGCAAATATGAGTACCTACCTACATAAAAAGATTTTTTTTAACAAAAAAGTAAAACCGACCCCAAAAAAATAAAAAATAAATAAAAAATGAAACCGTCTAGAAAACCCTTGAAAATATTTTTCTAGGTACGTACTAGCTCGAAGTCGGTGACTCAGCACGACCCAGTAATGTAGGTGAGGTATACGACTGCTGGCTCGTGCTGAGGCACCGACTTTGAGCTAGTAGAGCATCAGATCAGTTCGAAAGAATCATTAACTTAAAGACTGACTGACTTTGGCTTTGACTTTGACTTTGACTTTGACTTTGACTTTGACTTTGACTTTGACTTTGACTTTGACTTTGACTTTGACTTTGACTTTGACTTTGACTTTGACTGACTTTGACTTTGACTTTGACTTTGACTTTGACTTTGACTTTGACTTTGACTTAGTCGCTTATCCAGGTTTATTAATCATGATCGTTTATAGACGAGCGAGCATTACTTAGCTTCGATGAGTTCCATTGGTCATCTACGGTCTTCTTCATCAGGTCCAGGTTACCAAATGATACTTTTTGAATGTAAATGCTCATCTTAATGCTAAAAATGCCAAAATCGCCACAGGTGTGCCTATAAAATTTGAGATTTGCCCTCGATTTCCCTAGGATCCCATCATCAGATCTTGATTTGGTGACAATGGGGACTACCTCAGAAGAATACTCTTTCGAATAAAAAAATAATTTTGAAAATTGGTCCTCAAATTGACTGAGTAATCGGTGGACATACATAAAAAAAAGTACAAACATTGGAACATATAGAACCTCCTCCTTTTTTGAAGTCGGTTAAAAACATTCTTTGATTATGTGAATCGTACACTAATCGTATTTAGGTACGTATTTATACTGATGCATGACAGAAGTACGTTTTGTTTGCATGTATATTAGTGATTACCTAATCTCTGGAACTGCCTACGGGCCTGATAACTGAACAGATTCTAAAAATTGTTTTTCTAATAGAGACATGAACTTTTCATAACGGTGAAGTTTAAAAGTTCCCGCGGGATACAAACGAAGTTGCTGGCAGCTAGTAGATAACTTTTATAATTATTTAGCAGTTATCCGATTCCCGAGTGAGCTAACACAAAACTTACTCGGAAATCTGTTATATTATGAGATTTAATGAGTAGGTAGTTTATAATTTGATAACGCAAACTGTAACTATTACCTACTACTCTATCTTTACAGTTATCATTTTAGTTCATAACATATATTTTTACTTTGTTTCAGTCATACGTGCAGAACCAAGACCAATCATGTTCTGTGTGTGCAAGAGATCGAGGACGCAGAACACAGAATTCATTCTAAACCATAGATAGGCCTAACAATGGTTTATGAAAATAGATAATACTTGTAGATAACCCATTATTTTTTATATTTACTATCCTAATTCCTTTAAATATTATCATTGCCAAGCTTCCAATTGTTCTTTCCACATCTGCATTTATTGAAATACAGTTCGATTTTTAATCAAAGTATTCTCATAAATTTAAAATACGCATACACATCTGCGCGATGTTATAGAAGTTTTTATACATATGTATATTACTGCATTTCAATATAATCATATCAGAAATTAAATTGCCTTATAAATCGATAAGCTTTACTGAACGAGGTGCCAAAAAGACCTTGTGCGATGTCTCACGGCGAGGTGAAGAGTGCGAACGGGAAAGGTGCGCAGGCGCCGGCGTCGTCGCCGGAAAGCTCGGAGAGCCCGCCACCGCCGCCCGACGGCGGGTGGGGCTGGATGGTGGTGTTTGCCTCCTTCATGATCCACATAGTCAGTAAGTATTTTCAGTTTCACTGCACTTGGACTGTGCTTTTACCAGAGACGAGCGAGGAAGCAGAGCGGTTTGAGAGGAAAATATCTACCAATAATAAAGCAACGCCAAGCGACGCTATATAGGAATTTAATTTAATAATTAGTGGATTTATCCTCACACACCGCTCCGTTTCTCACACACATTTCTGGTGTATGAATGCCGCAGCCTTATTGCTGTAGAATCAGCCTTTGTATTCGCTATGTGACGACTTCAAATGGCGTGGAATTTGACTTTAGACTCTTATTACAAAGCCAATTCGGCTCATGTCGTGTCGATGCCGTGTCATGTGGTGAGAGTAACCGTTACTAACGTGATAAACCGTCCCGGATTCTTCGACACATGCATCTCGTGCTTCTGTCCTGCATTTGAATAATGATTAAAAATATTCCGCTAAAGGCCTAATAAAATAAGACCAGCACTGTCATTTGATTGCGATTGCGAGCGTCAGAAACGTTAGGCAATACGGCGTCAGGCCGCCTATCGCTTACCTTGTAATTTTCTCTCTGTGTACCTGTTTTCTATATCGCTTATTATTTGTAGTGTAGAATAAAGAGTCACACTCACATTTTGAGCGAAACCGTATAGAAAAAGCATCCAATCCTCTGAGCAAAGGGAGTGATTTCAGGAGAGTGGGTACCTAAGTAGTTAACAATTTTTTTGCTGTTAACCCTGAAAGTGATACTTTACATGTTGTATTGGAAATTTTGCCAAATTTATGTTTTAATTAATTAACTAATTCTAATTGATTCACTTAATCACCCGCACCCAATTCAGTAGAACCACATCAATTTATCAATAACGCAGATAAATAATAATCATTAGTAAGTACAACTTGAGTGAAACATAAGAACTTATTCATTCGGTTGTTTTAGTTAAGATAAACTTTAATTACAAGCTAGCACTAAGTATTGTGCAGATTTTTAATGTAAAGCATGAATTGGTTTTTCGTTAGTTTCTATGGAGTTCTTTTGATTGAATCAGTGCAAGTACAAAGTGCAGCTCTTTATCAGTGCGCGAGTTATCGCCGAGGTTAGTCACAGGTCAGAGGTCATTGCGTCTCCTTGCTCTGTTCTGTCTTATGTTTGACCAAGGTATCCTGTAGTGTAGGTAAGATGGACTTGTATTATATTTGTATGTAAAACCTCCACGTTGGACATAGGCTTCCCCCATAGGTTCGTAACTATAATGTTTCTTAATCCTTAACTATATTGATTCAGTTAACCATCCTTTTATTTTTTTTATTCTGCTGCGTTCTGAGGCTTTTTATATCGCAATTTAATGCCATAGCTTCTAATAAAGATGTCAGATAGCATAATATCCACAAAATATACTAACAAAATCTAAAGAATGTCGCTGATTCTAGATTTGATACGAGTAAATATATTCAAACAGTAACATAAAACAGGCTGCCTTAACTTTTTGTAAAAAAAATGTTACTAAGGCTACTACTGCCTTAGATTTGAAAGACACGACACGGCATACCGTTGGTATCAGACACAGTTATTCCCATTTCGTGGTACTTGCCCGTGCCAGCGCTGGCGCGTCCCCTCAAACCGCGATACAGTCGATTAACATTTTGTACATTCTCCGTAGACTCGAATAAATTATGCGACAAATTTAAATAGGTTTCAATCGTCCAGGCTTCTAATTAATTTGTAAAATACTTAAGTACATAAATCTAATATCTGACACTGTGCCAAATGCCTACTCGTATGTGAAACTCGTAACTGCGTATAATATATAATCAATTTTTAACATTTTATGGACCTCCACGTTTCCAAATAATCCAGTAGTACCAGGCACGAAACTTGATGTTTACTGTTCATTTAACTGCCCATAAGGCTTCGATTGCAAAAACCATAAAATGTTGTAGAAAGATCCAATTAAGATCCTAATACAACTGATAATTTATCTCTTTTATAGTTTACTTTTAAAAATGATAACAAAAAGGACCCTTAAATTAGGGTCGAAACCAGTTAGAACTTTACACAAAATATAAGTATGTAACCTAATGTTCATTGAGTTATTTTTGTTAAATCGTAGCGTCAGTTATAAAATATAAATATGTATACGTAATTAGGTTAAATAATATATTGAAAAACCATCGTTTATCCTAAAATACCATTCATTCTCCAATATACTAATCCCTACCCTAGATATACCTATCTACGTTAGGTAGCTTTAGAAAGCGTCCCCGCGTGAGGCCAAGTCTTACAGTCTCAGAGGTTTATAGATCATTTAACATTCGAATAAGGATGTCTCTAGCACAATATTTATTTTTCACGCCAATTTGAGCCATTGTTACACTTGGACAAACATCTCCTATTTATGTCATCTTGAAGACTTAAATCAACTTGGCATGTTTATTTTGTTCAAACACTCGCTTCTTGAGACCGTTTACTTAATTATATTAAAGTGTATACCTAAATAATATACCACTATAGAACATTACACAGAACAATGTACGGCTTTGATCTGTTCCAAGATAATAATGTAAGATTATTAGGTTTGGTTTGGATTTATACATTTTGTAGTTCAAACAAAACAGAAGGATTCTCTTTATTTTATCTCAAGTGAGAAGCAAGTTTGATTGAGACTTCATAAGATAACTAAAACCGGCCAAATGCGTGTCGTGCCACGCGGACTGACGCGGAGTGTAGGGTTCCGTCCTACGATGCGGCAAATATTCGATATAAAATTTTCATGGACTATACTCGCTAACTTAAAAAGTCTACTTGGCCATAATGGTTTTTCTTTTAAACTCATTAAATGCAAAGGCGTCTTTACCTATAGTGCAGGGTGTACTTTGCACACGGGCGCATCGATTTGAAATCTATTTATAGAGTATGGATACCCTGCAATTTATTGTTACATAAAGCAAAGCAAATTATATAATGATATCAATACCAACCTTTAGATTTTCATTTTAAATCAGTCGTAGAGTATACAATACCCTGTTTCATAGGCCTGTAATAATCTAATTCTATGTTTAGAATGCTTTGAAACACAAATGTTTCTTCGATTATTTTCAAACAAATTCATAGCTGTTTTGCTCGGTATTTAAACGTCTTTGTTTAGCTATGGTATTGTGCTATTTTGTTTGTTAAATACATAGGGGTCGGTTGTGTCCGTACCGTAACGAGTCCGATCGAGTGCGTCCGAGCACCCGCATTAAGACCCCATCAGCCGTTAAGCCTTTTTTCAGTCCGCGCTTTGTTTGTCGACCCGTATCTTTATCCTTTCATTTAAATTTAAAAACAAGTGAGCACATCAGTGCAAGCACATGATTGATATCAAAGCACATGATTTTAAGAGATAATATTTACTTTCTGTCTGATTTATTTAAAGGCGTGTGACTAAAAAACATGAGGAAACTTCATAAGCAATTAGAAGGACATGTTTGTTCCTTAATGTGATATCTTGATATAAATATACGTAGGTATAGCGAATTATACTCTTAACATATCAAACCGTATTATGTATATTTAAAGCGAAATAGCCAAGGGCTATGAATCAAGATTATCGTTACAATGTGTTGTTATGTTTAATGTTAGCAATGTGTTTAATTACTCAATCCTGCAGCCTAAAGTTAAAAATGGGACCCGGTTTACAAAGAATTAGATGTGGGCTGAATTCCGCGAAAAACTGGTTCGGTATCGGATATGTAGGGATAAGGTTTCATTACGCTGATAGGGCATTATTGTGTAATCGCGGGGCGTCCCGTCATCCCGGCTAGCGTCTGGTCACGCGAGCTTTGGCTGTAATGACGAGCCATGCAAGGAATCTAAAGAGTTTTGGGGATATTTCGGTATTGATCAACTTTCATTTACATGGACTTTGATTTTTTAACAATAGATTTTTTCTATTAAACCGGCAATTTATTGTTAAGCGTCATTACGTATACATGGTGTGAAAAATATCGTCCGAGTTGCGGTACATTACCGGCAATAAGTTGTTTTATAAATATCATCATCATCTCATCATCCATCCCAGCCTATATACGCCCCACTGCTGGGCACAGGCCTCCTCTCAGAATGAAAAAAAATATATATTTATTTATTTTTAATTTATATTTTTTTTTATAAATCGATCTCTTATTCATATTTCGCAATATGTTTTACCATATGTCATCTAATAGTGTGGTTATTATGGTAACATAATAAGGAGTACCTACTAATGATTTATTTTAAATATAATACATTACAAATCAGTCTCATTACTCGTAGTCCATTATGCATCCTTTGTGTGGAATTATAAAAAATAGTCAATTGAGATAGCGCAGTATTTCTTTTTTAATTAACTGATGTACATTGGTAGTGGTCTTTAGAAATCTTTCTAACCTAACAAAAGTAATAGGCTTGTTTTACTATCCATGTATGATTGTACTGAAATCTGAAGAAATTTCTGATGAATATACATACATACATATAATCAAGCCTCTTTCCCGTAGGGGTAGGCAGAGACCACTTCTTTCCACTTGCTACGATCCTTACATACTTGTTTTGCTTCGTCCACTTTCATTATTCCCTTCATACATGCTCTTCGGTTTAGGGTACTCTTGACCTGGCCTTTTTTCAAGACGTCCCTGATTTGGTCTCGAAACGTCCGCCTAGGTCTACCCCCTTCCAACACTTTCATTTACAGTCGCCTCATACACTTTTTTTGTCAATCGTTCTTCATTCATTCTCTCGACTTGGCCAAACCATCTCAGCATACCTTTCTCAATTTTTGTCACTACATCTTCTTTCAGAACACAACGTTTCCTTATCTCACTATTTCTTATCCTGTCACTCAGTTTAACTCCTATCATACTTCTTAACGCTCTTTCTTTCTTTCTTTCTTTCTTTCTTTCATTCACCATGTTTCCTGCATTCACTCTTCTTTCAATATCACTCTCACACTTTCCATCTCTTGTAAACTTTGAACCCAGATACACAAACTCATTCACCTGTTCAATTTGTTCATCTCCAACCACGATATTGCAGTCTGTCACTGTCTCATCTCTTTCAAACACCATCACTTTCGTCTTCTTTACATTCATCTTCATTCCCTTTCTAACAAAAGCTCCACTCATAGCAGTAACCATCTCCTGCAACTCCTCGGCCGAAGACGCAAGTAATACTTGGTCATCAGCATAGAGAAAACATTTTGACGAGTAACTCATTCATTCTCAACCCACTTTCATTCTCTTTTAATATGCGTCGAAAAATTGATTCACCCGAACTCCTGTGGCCCTGTGAGAAATTCATACCCGAGAAAATAAAAATTTGAACAGTACTGGATCTTTACGTACTACTTTCTGACTAAAATTTCATGCATATTTTTGGCTAACGGTCATTTGTAAAGCAACTGACATGCCTATTTTCACGAAGAGTGCAATGTACTGCGCCTACTGTAAAATCTTTAAAATTTCGATGTTTTTTTTCGGAAATTTACCTCGGATTTATATATCGGACAGTATAGTACAATTGTTTCTACGTATATTAAGTATACGAGTAGACTAGCAAGAGTTAGGTCTCGCGCCAACACTATGTGTTGCTCCATTTATGATCATGATATGACGGCGTCCGATGACCCTAGTACTCACTCTTACACATCTAGTACTTAACTTACTTTATTTGCTGAGTATGAGCTAGAGCAAACCGGAATTGATTTAAGCGGCCATAATCTTGGCTTGACATTGGTTGAATTCGGGTAAATCAAGTCTAGTTCTGTGGTCCGCAAATTTCATCATAAATTATATCATCACAAATCTTAACCAATCTAATTACCTAATAGTACCTATCTACGAGTAATTCACATTTTTGAAACCATAATATCTAATTGCTAGACGATCGTTCTAGAAAAGAACACGTTCGTTTTTTTTTTTTTTTTCCTGTTTGCTAAGATCTATCTCAAAAAAAACACCTTTGAGTTATTAAAACATTCAGCATCACATGGTGTAAATGACAGAAAAGCGTTTTTTTTTTAAGATAGCGCCTTTCGGCTTAGGACGGCAGTATTATGGAACGTTGAATTAACTCAATCTCTGTCAAATATCTAGCTACTATTTAGGGTTTAAATTAGTTTGAGAAAGATAAACAGAAACTAATAGGCTTTCAGCTAACGAAAACAATGAAATGACCCCAAGAACTCTGAAAAGCCCAGTTTTAAACCGACCATATACCTAAATGTTTTATTTTTAGTGTTTTTTTTTAGTAAATAGGTAAAATACTTAAATTATTAATGAGTTCCAATGACAAAAGTACCATTTATTAACCGACTTCAAAAAAAGGAGGAGGTTCTACAATCCAATGTTTTTTAAAGTTAGCTACTTAACTAAGGGACCCCCTTTATTATTATATGATTATTAGACATTATGATAACCATGAAATCTTTATCTTCAATACATGTATGTATTTCTAATTTCCATCCATCCCAGCCTATATACGTCCCACTGCTGGGCACAGGTCTCCTCTCATAACAAGAGGGCTTGGGCCATAGTTCCCACGCGGGCCCAGTGCGGATTGGGAACTTCACACGCACCATTGGATTGCTTCGCTGGTTTGTGCAGGTTTCCTCACGATGTTTTCCTTCACCGCAAAGCTCGTGGTAAATTTCAAATGTAATTCCGCACATGAATTTCGAAAAACTCAGAGGTGCGAGCCGGGTTTGAACCCACAACCCTCTGCTTGAGAGGTGATAGGTCCAAACCACTAGGCCACCACAACTTATCCACTAGGCGACCACGGCTCCACCACATTTCTAATTTACTTTTTTTAATAGTTAAGAGAATAGTAGATAATATGTGATTTGAAATAAAAAGACTGTGGCAAGTTGTTTGTGGCGCATTCTTCTTAGCAGTGACGGTCTTTTCACAAGCACTGGTAGTAGGTGTAAAAATATAGTGACATGTGTAGGAGCCCTTTGCGGCGAACATACAGATATTTGATACAGGAAAAGATTTTTTAAGATTAAGAATGGCAGAATGGAAGAAAATTTTTACGCAAAGAACCCTGCAATGAGTTTGAGTGCCATGTTAACATAGTTGAGTTTCTTGCCGGATTCTTCTCAACAGAGGTTTTTCCGAACCGGTGGTAGATTTTTTTTGACATTCATAAGTGCTTGTTATATCCTAAATTGAATAAAGATATTTTGACTTTGACTTTGACTTTGACATACAATACAAAAGCTACAAGAATGTAACTTTTAACGAGCCTTCTTTACTCGAAAAATACAATGATAATACTGAAAGTCGCTTTACTGGATACGAAAAAAAAGTTTTTATGATAGGTATATTTGGATTTTTGCTAATAACGTAATATTTTAAACAAAAATTTGGCCCAAATAACTACAGATAACATCTGAAAGAGACATATTTATTCTTTTTAAGGTTCCACACCACACAAATCAGATCAAATTTTGAAAAGCAATTTAGTAATTTAACAAAATACGGTAGAGGCCAAATGCTGCGCAAGTAGTCCAATTGCCGTAAAAGGCAAATACTTGATCACTTTGTATTGGATAAATATAAATTTATAACATATCGGCGTACCACATACCCACGCCGATAAATAAGTGTGACCGTAACCTAATTCCTCGGCAATATAATATGCATAAACAATCAGAGGTTGACCGTTAAAGGAAAATTATTAGCGTAACAAATAACGTTTTAAGTCCTAACTACCTTACTTATTATTTATCGTAATTGTTCCATTCTTTTATCCGAATAATAGACGAAGGTATCATAAGGAAAAATTTAATCGTAATTTGTTATTAGGTGTTGTTACTGATGGCAATTTGCTACTGTGTTTATACATATAGAGGCCAGTCGATAATGGCGATTTTTCCACCGGCGAGGCAAGACGAGACGAGACGAGATGAGAATTGAAATTTGTATGCATTCTCGCGCGCCCGCCGCGAGTGCCGCGGGCACTACCATACCAATTTCAATTCTTGTCTCGCCTCGTGTCGTCTCGCCTCACCGGTGGAAAACCACCTTTACTCCCTTGAAATATGTCAAATGTTTTTTCTCAAACATGACATGAAATATTGACGTTGTGTTACAAATAATGGGCTGAGAAGTATCGCGCTGCAGGCGCAGTGGCTCGCCTGCCTGTACGCGGTCACTCTAGAGGCCTGCAAAGAGATTTCATACAACTTTGCAGGCCGCTGGCCGGCAATGCGACCGTCTTTTGTTTCAACGCGCGCTCTGCGACACGCACGCGGCCCACGCACAGCAACACCGCCCGCAGCCGCCCGCCGCCCGCCAGCAGCCAGCGCGACACGCGCGCACGCAACTGGGCGACCAGACTAGCGTCCCGCCAGCTCCATTTCTTGATTTTTTATTTTATTTCATGTAATGTTTGGGAAAAGCACTATACAAGCCTCGGCCGCAACCTGCTACTTCCCGGCCTCTACAGTAATGTACTATTTCTCAAACATGCTATGTAATGTTTATGTTGTGTTCCTTAAAACAGGCTTCAAAATATACTGTTGCAGGCCTAGGCCTGCAAGACAACAGTCTTTTGTTTCAATGCAAAACGTCAAATATCCACGATAAAGGCCATACACGACTTGAAATTAATAATCTGTATTTCTATGGTTCATTTATTAGTTACTGAATAAATTCACAGGACTATGAATATTCTAAATGTAAATATATAAATATTACCGACGCGTTTTACGTCAAATTACAATTTTATTTACATAATAAAGTAGCTAATTAAATAGGCTGCAGTTCGGGTTTAAGTTTTGGCGGGAAAATTGACAAGTGTCATTGTCTTTTTTTTTATTGACTGGACTTGGGCTTTAGCAATTTTGCAAATAAGTTCCATTGTCATTTCAAAGTTTCGTTTAGAAACGTGATTTTTTATTTCTGCAGTCCGTTATATGTACATGTCTTTATAGCAATTTGGTTTTATTGGGATTATTTTAACGTTTTAAATCATGTTAGAATGAAATAAACACTTATATAGATGGCAGTTATAATTTGAGTCTGGTACAATTTTAGTTGTCTTACGAATAAAACATTGATTTCTAGGAGTTTTTATTTCTTTTAGTTCATGTTTGAGAAAAGCACTATACAAGCCTCGGCGTGAAAGAACATGCCAGCCTCGTATACCTATCCCTAGCCTGCAACCCTTTCTTTCCCGGCCTCTGCAGTAATGTACTATTTTCACCTCACTAGCTCGAAAAGGCTTTCTTTATCCTTCGAAATCTGCGTGGAAAGTCGCTTTTTATCCTCTTGGCTGGAAAGAGTTTTTGAAATTCGAACGTTATCGTGAACGGGTGCCCCCTTGAAAATACATATCGGCCGGTTACTTTCACAACCTCTTATCTGGCCACAATAATATTGCTTTAGAATCATCTTTATGATAAGTACGATAGAGTGTTGATTTGTTGTATACAATTCGGGTAGATACGAGGTTGAGGAAGTAAGCATTGAATATTGACGTGTTCACAAAGAAAGTTCGTCATACATTGTTGAAGTAATATTTAAATCCGTTATTTTATTCTTGTTACTAAACATTTATTTGATTATAATAAAGCTCATTTCAGTTTTCTGAAATTATGCCAAATGCGTCTATAATTATTACAAAAAATTACAGAACAAACAAGAAGGAAATAGATATCAAATGATGAAAAGAGATTCGGAAACACACCCGAAAAAATAAGCATAATGACACGTTCTGAAACGACAAATAGGTAGGTAGATAGATATGAGGTCAAATTCAGAACGCACCTACCGCAGGGAAAAAGTTCACACTGTCAATATTACCAATTCTAGTAATAATTATTTTAACTTTAAGTAGGTTTAGCTACTTGCATAATTTAATGTAAAAAGTACTGGCTAACTCACTTATCAACGCCAACCCAAAACCTGGATCTAGAAAGATGAACTTTTACTTGGACTTCGTAATTCCCTCTTTTTATGGAGACAAGAACGTGGATGTATTTTGATGGGATGAGAATTTTGCGATTTAGAAAAAGCCACTGGCATAAACTAGCTAGCATAACCTGAAACTGATTTATAAGAGTGTTCAATTTGTTTTCCATTTACCTACATTTTTCTCTCTGTCGTGAGGTGAAAAATTGTGTGTTTCGCTCGGCTGTAAAGTTGTTTAGCATCTCGTGCCTTTCAAACCCTCGAATACGCTCAGGATTCTTCTTTTGAACCACTCGCTTCGCTCGTGGTTCAATCCTAAACGCAACCTTTGCTTGCTCGGCTTTCAATATAAGCACTCGTGCCAAACAGTTACTTTCCAGTCTTGCATAACAATAGTACATTACTGTAGAGGCCGGGAAGTAGGGGGTTGCCGGCTAAACATATATAGACGGCCGAGCGTGGCCAGGCCGGATAGAGATGCGAGGCCGGCAACCCCAGGTTCCGGCCGAGGCTTGTATAGTGCTTTTCTCAAACATTACATGAAATAAAATAAAAAAAAAAACAAGAAATGAAGCTGGCGGGACGCGAGTCTGGTCGCCCTGTTGTGTACGCGCGTGTCGCGCTGGCTGCTGGCGGTACTGGTGTTGCTGTGCGTGGGCCGCGTGCGTGTCGCAGAGCGCGCGTTGAAACAAAAGACGGCCGCATTGCCGGCCAGCGGCCTGCAAGGTTGTATGAAATCTCTTTGCAGGCCGCTAGAGTGACCGCGCGCACGCAGCTGAGCCACAGCGCCTGCAGCGCGATACTTTTCAGCCTATTATTTGTAACACAACGTCAATATTTCATGTCATGTTTGAGAAAATAACTATTTTTCTTCAACATAGCATTATACGTTAGAACATGAGTTGCAAATTGTTTCAAAATCCCTCCCAAATGTATTTTATTTCAAAGCAATGCTACCGCAATTGATCTGTAGATTGTCGATGACCTCAATACAGACAATTACCTATCTGTCTAAATGGAATTGAGTTCCTTAACTCGACGGATTCGTTTATTTTATAGGTGTTATTTTACTTTATTATGTCGAAATATCATGCTAAACGTTAACAAAAAAAGCACACGTATAGTTGATTATTGTCGTGACCTGGAAGTAGGCAATTGCTGGCTGAGATGAGTATTAAACGGACGAGCTTGCGAGTCCGTTTAACTAATACGAAGCCAGCAATTGCTATTCCAGCCGAGACTAATATAAAGCTTTTCTCAAAAATGGTGAATAATTCTGAAATAGAATAAACTTTTTCTCAAAATATATTGTAAAATTTAATTTTATTCCAATATTTTTCTTATGCTTTCCCGCCTTTTTTCATTAAAAATAAACTGCAGGTGTATTTTTCCACCGAAAACACCACAAGCTATTTCAGACCCAATAGAAAAATCCGGAGTTCCAACAAAATATCTGATACCGGCCATTAGACTTGGCTGTATACGACTTGTGCCAACATTTCCATGGCCTTTTTAACTTTAAAAAAAAATGTGACTGATTGCAGGCGCGCTAATTCATTATTGTCGAGCTAGCGCGCCTGCAATCTTTTTAACTTTTTAATTTTCCGCTGACCATAAACTATGTACTTCACCTTCTGATATGTAAAGAATAATGTCAACTTTTACGGACATTTTTGAGAAAATTAATTTATTAGCGTTAAACATCAGGTGCTCTTTTGCAGTTTATCTCTTTTTAATTTGATATGAGACCGTGCTACAGTTTACCAGTCTATGTTACCTTCATTCCTTTAAAAGACAAAATTTAGTTGTAAGTGGGTACATAGCGAAGAGTATAATTCACATATTTTTCTTGTCATCATTATGAAAGCAAAATAATTAAAAGAACGGTTTGTTTTATAGAGCGGTTGGCTTATGTTCAATGCAGCTTGCGTGTCAAGGCGCGATTTGTTGTCATTTAAAAGAACACTTCCGCTGGTCGACGTTGCCGTATCACCCTAAACCATAGCAAACAGAATCAAAAAGAGAGGGCCAAAATAATAGCAGAATTGCTCAAAAATATTGGATTTTCTACAGTAATTTTTGGAATATCAAGGGAAGTTATACTCAACTACTCGTAGAATCTTATTAAAAAAATCTATTTGAATTTACGGTTAGATAGTGGATTTTAATTTTTGATTATGTGGAATATACTACATATTTTAAGGCTTTCTTTATAAACCTAGTCACAAAAACTGATTGATCACTATCTTTTTTTTTGTTCCTTTTCCGAACAGAACTAGTAATACGATAGAAGAGTAATGTCTTGAAATTTTGCTTTCATGTTCTGAAACCAATTCAGATTCCCAAACCAACTGGCCTCTTGATAAGTTTGTTTTTGTACGTCTATTAGTCTCTATTTACAGATCATTATCTAAGTATGTCCATAACATCATTATCATAACAAATATTATTTTATCTTACTAATAAAAATGTATATTGCTTTTATCACAAATCAAAATCATAGCAACGACGAACTAATATTTTAGTTACTAGGTACAATTATGGTCCAACGTGTTTTGATTTTATCTAGAACAAATTGATCGAATAGCACAATCGAAGATACAGCACGATAAGGCACTTATTGATCGAATTTTGTTGCCATGAGCTGTCTTTCATAGCTATCGTTATTTAAATATGAGATATCAACGTACCACGAAAGTACGGCCGGAACACACGTATCAACCACTATCGAGATTTTCCCAACTTTAATATGATCGTATCGTAGACTGTCGCATGATTATCAAAATGATTGCTTCGATTCATTATATACCTTGACCCAGTAATAAGAGTAGGAATACGAATGATTTGGCGGTAATTTTTGTCAACAATATACCTAAATGCAGCTGATGACACGTCGCTGCCGTAGCCAAAGATAACAAAGAAAAATTTGATATGTATCAAAAACCGAAAGGGTCTCGTGGGGTCGATAATGTGCTCAACTATGCTGGTGTGTTATATTAAGGCTGCGATGATTTAAGTTATGGCGGCGAAATCTCAAATCTGTTCTGTCTGAATAACGTACAAACAAAAAAAACCGGCCAAGAGCGGGTCGGACTCGCCCAAAATAGGGTTACGTAGCCAATACGAAAAAAATAAGTAATATTTTTTTAAGAATTTCGTATTTTATACGCAATCTTCCAAGTTTAGGTATATTTTATTTTATACCTTAGGCTGCTATTTACAAGCAAACTTAGCCATTATAGTTTTTCTTGAAATTTTGATAAACCATTCTGATTTTTTTTCAAAATTTTCCACCCTCTGGTTTAGATTTTAGAGGGGAGGGGGGGAATGGTCGATTTTAATGAAAATTTGCACTTTGAATATTTCGCAAACATATCACTGAATCGAAAAATCGTTCGAGGAAACCCCTAATGGATTTAAAAGACCTATCCAACGATACCCCACACTATAGGGTTGAATGAGAAAAAAAACACCTCCACTTTACGTCTATGGGAGGTACCCTAAAAAAAAAATTATTTTTATTATTTATTGTACCATTTGGTCGGCATAGTTTACATATATATCCGAACTCCTAAAAACAGAGACTATAGGTCACCGGTAATTGGAACATCATGGTCCCACTAAATTAAAATCAAAACATGGAAATGGATTTTATTTCTGCCATAGCCATTCATTTTCCTACATCTGAATGTTATTAAGGATATTTAATTATTATTTATTACTAGCTTATGCCCGCGACTACGTCTGCGCGGATCTAGGTTATCGCGCGGTGGCGCCCTCTACCGGAATAAAAGGTATCCTATGTTGATCCTTGGGGTTCAAACTACCTATATACCAAATTTCATCAAAATCGGTTTAGTGGTTTCGACGTGAAAGGGTAACAGACAGACAGACAGACAGACAGAGTTACTTTCGCATTTTAATATTATATATAATATATATAATATATAGTAGGGAAGTAGGGATTATCGTCGAATCTCTCAACGCAGTTCTTATATTATGTGTGTCACGTTCGAGGTGGAAATGGCAGATTGATTTGATCACAAACCTATGGATTCTAATTGAAATCCTAAAATACGAAGCATGATTCCGTGGAATCAATTAAGGTTTCTCCTTTCTTTTTAACCGACTTCAAAAAAGGAGAAGGTTATAAATTCGATTGTATTTTTTTTATGTTTGTTACCTCAGAACTCCTACTTGCAGTTTCGCGTAGTACAATGTGCTACTAACGATATCGCTATCGGTATCCAATGAGGTGCATGTAGGGCTGCCGTCCGTCCGGGTTTTCCCGATTAGTCCAATGAGCGTGTACGGGGTCTCATTTGTAGTCGGGTTTCCAATAAGGTAATTTTTAGACCAATGCAATTAGAATTTTATTAACCGCAACCAAAATAAGGATCTTATTTGATTGGCCTATATTTTATTTACCTACCTCAAACTCTGTTCATTTTTGAATCCGTTTTTCTTTTTAGCCTTTAGAGATGGCAGTAGGTGGTATGATCGCAACCTTTACATTTCATTAACCGACCAAAAAAGGAGGTTATCAATTCGGTTTTTTTATGTTTGTTACCTCAGAACTCCGTCATTTATGAACCGATTTGAATCTCTTCAAATGTTGTAGGGACACCTACATATGGTAATTTCGATATGTTTAGTAGTAACTCGTGCATATGCTCTTGAAAATCATAATTTAGTGAAGTGGAGCTGATGATGACCACAGTTGACCATCGGAGTTACTACTCAATAACAAGTATTTCACTGGTTGAATTTTAATTACTTTGACACAGTTGCTATGAAATTTATACTCCTCGTAATGCATATGGTAAAACAGGTGGTGAAGCACCAGGACTCCTCAATAATGAACGTCTCTGAATCGGAAAAAGCAATCTTTCGTAAAAGATGACGAGCAGTTGATATTAAACTATTGTATCTTAGATTATTTACACTAAAAGCGTAAAAAAAAATTATAACAAAAAATTGAACCGACTACAAAAAACCATGAAAATAATTTTCTACCAGTCTGAAGTCGGTCGGTGCCTCAGCACGAGCCAGCAGGAGTGATTGAAGCCCAATATAAAGTGCGTAGGTGAGGTAGATGACTATAGGTTCACTCCTTGGACACCGGCGAGAGCCTTTTGTCTGCATAAAATGGTGCAAAGCTTTGTGTCAGAGGCACGTGTAGCCGCCGTTATCGCAACATGCAAAAATATGCCACAGTGATAAAGCTTCATACAATCACACTGTAATAAAATAAGTTTAGTTACTATATTCTATAGTAAGAAGTAACGACATTCTTTCTTACCATTTACTTTGTTTACTAACCTCTTGAGGTAAGTTCACACATTTGATACCTACTTGTATTGTCTGTTGACGTTTGAATTTGTTGATGTTTGTTATTTGTTAAATCAACCAATTAGTTAACGTTGATTGAATTGATTCTACTGTCAATTTTTTTAATCGAACCTACATGTTCCATTATTAGGAAAGCGCAAGTAAACTAAACTCATACAGTTTTACGAAAATTAGCCGCCCATCTTTAGGTAGGTATTGTCATTAAGTTAACCTTAATGAAACTTAATAAGTTTCTTTGACTAAATTTATGTACTTAAGTATGTTTGCGGCTCGAGATTGTAGCAACGTATTATATATCTTTGAAATACTTATCTAACTTTTATGTAATACGGTTGATTCTACTATAATAGATTACGATATGGTCACAACGCGCGTTATGTGAAGCTTTATCTCTGCAAGGTTTTGACTAATGTAAGTAAGTACATATTGCTACCGCATTGGCATTCCGTTATAACGAACAGCTACATCGAATGCCCATCACGTTAACCTAGTTTGTAATTGTTTCAATGAACCATGATAATACTTACTTATTGTTGGGTTAAACAAAATTTTTTCTAGTTATGGTTTCATTATTAGTTTGTTTTACTTTTAGTAATCATTTTAAATTAGTCTAATTTTAATTATAATGAAATACCTTATACCTATGTTTATAATATTACTACAAGAACAAGAAATTATATCCATACCTATCCGTGTTGTTAATCACACTGAGAATTTTATTATTTTTTTGGGTTCAAATGGGCAGTCTCTAATAAGAGCGTTACTTTTAAATTAATACCCCCTTATTCATAAACGACAATCAAACCTATTTTAGTTAAAATGCCACTTAAATTCGTTTGTCACTTCGACATTTGTATTTGTTAGAAAGGGACAAAGCATTTGTTAGTTAACATAGGCTTGTTAAGTTTTATGAATACGGGGGTTAGTTTTGTGGTATAAAGCAATTACGTATACAGGGTTATTGGTAAGTCGTCCAATTCCCGTTAAGGGGTTATAGGGGAGGTCATTTGCAATCATGTTTGTCCCATAAAACCCTATGCAAAAGTGAACCATTTCTGAGATAATCGCAATTTAAGTTTTTTGAAAATCATCTTCAAAAAATTATTTAAAAAAAATAAGCAATATTAATCAACATTTTTTATTTACTTATGCAATATTAAAAGTCCAACCGACACCAACCACGACTTACCAACCACCAATAACCCTGTATACTAGTATTACCTACTACAAAGATTAGTTGTCTATACTATCTAAGTATACTTCTATACTTATTTTATAAAGAGGAAAACTTTGGATTTTTGGATGTTTGTTACGAATAAACTCAAAAACTACTGGACCGATTTTAAAATTTCTTTCACTATTAGAATGCTAAAATATTTTAAAGTGCCATAGGCTATTTTTTTTCTGGCTCGCGCGGTATGCAAACTACTGGACCGATTTTAAAAAATCTTTCACTATGAGAATGCTAAGGTATTCCAAAGTGCCGTTTTTTGTCCTTTTATGCTAATGTCTACCTAATGTTGTATAGGTACGGAACCCTTCGTACGAGAGTCCGACTCGCACTTGGCCGTTTTTTTTTTTACTTTGCCCGTGCGAAGCCGGGGCGGACCGCTAGTAAGTTATGTATTAATATCGTGTACCTATTATAAATGCCTGAAAATAATGATAATACCACGAATATTCTTTATTGCGCAGCATTGCAGACTACAAAGTACAGGGATTTAACAAAAATAACAAAAGACATGTCAGACAATAGGCGCTCTTATCGATTAAAAGCGATCACTTCCAGACAACCGCTAGTATAAAAAACTAATTAAAATACGTTACAGTAGGTGGTGAAAACACAGATAGGAGAAACGATTAATATAAAATAAATACAAATAAAAAATAACAATAGCTTAGACAATACACGTGTTTACTTCTTACCTATAAAATACATAAGTATATCAGTGAAAAATGAGATATAGGCCACATCATGTGATAATTTTATAAGAGATATTTTCTTTGTTTCCAGCGGATGGCATGACCTACTCCTTCGGCGTTTTCTACTCGGAGTTCCTGGATTACTTTCAAGAGGGCAACGGTAAGACGGCGTGGATCGTCTCCATACTCGTCGGGGTCACTCTCAGCTCAGGTCAGGTTAATTCAATTTATTATGTTATGTTGTAGAAGTGACGTTACGTTAGTCGGCATAACGTGGAAACTAAATGAACTAAGTATTGCTATTGTATAAATGCTTTTAAAATAATAGTCTCTGTTAAATAGATTTACCGTACCTAGGTACGTAAAATTTTATCGAAAAATATGAATAGTCGCAACGCTGACTTGTTTTGTTCTCTTGTTCTTTGTCTGAGGTACAGTGATTTGTTCTTTAGTAGGTCTGCAAGGCACCAATAGGTACATCCAAAATCTAACCACCACCAATTTTAACAACTTCAAGTTTTGTCTATTCATCATCATCATCAGCCGGAAGACGTCAACTGCTGACCAAAGGCCAGCCAGTTAGAACGTCACAATGAACGACCACTCGCCACTTGCATCCACCGGTTGCCCGCAACTCTCACGATGTCGTCAGTGTTATGTAATTGGAATTACTTGAGATTTGAATACAGGTTTTTTTTTCGTATAAAATATTCAATACACATTACTAGTTTATAAAATTATCGTAATTATGAGGTTTAGTTTTCGTTAATTATGAGGAATTGAAAATATTTTGTTTTGATATAAACTAAATACTTATTACCTATTTTAGTATTTCCAGAGTTCGATACTCGTAAAACTTCGTAAAAGTTAATTAAGTAGAAAGTTCGAGCTTCTGTATACCTACATCGGCTACATCGGACCCCTCTGGACTTTCACTAATGGAAAGCTCCTTTTCAAAGATACTTTGATACTTACCTACCTACTCATCTAATCACACTTAGTAACTTGATATGATAAGTTTTTTTTTTTTTTAATTTTGTTAATGAATAAATTCCTTTAGTGAACAAATGTTGTTGAATATTCATTTAAACCTAATTATATTTAATACCTACGTTAAAACATACCCGCTCATGATGTGAGCAGTTGGTACCCAAATCCAACTTCATTGCACTTTCGTCTTATTTTTAAAAATATCAAATATCCTTGATCTGTGATCTTTACTTACCGCCCTAATAATTTTTTCCACGTTATTAATGAAAAGGAGCCTAAACACTTCTTCTTCTTCTTCTCAGCATATATTTGTCCACTGCTGGACATAAGTATGCCTCTTCCTATGTTGATCTAGATGCGGCGAATCTAGTCCAGGTCGGTCCTGCTGTCTTACGGATATCATCCGCCCATCTAGCTGGTGGTCTTCCTACGTTCGTTATCATCCCCCGCGCGACAGACGTGACCGGCCCATTGCCATTTAAGTTGCGCCACTCCCCTACCGATGTCGGTAACTTTGATTCGTTGGCGAATGTACTGGTTCCTTATCTTGTCCCGCAGGGGATTCCTAGCATTGCGCGTACCATCGCTCTTTGCGCTACCTTGAGAAGGTGCATCATCCCTACTGTAAACGTCCACGTCTCGCAAGCGTACGTCATCACCGACAGTACGCATTGGTCATACACTCTTGTTTTTAGTGTTTGTGGTATCCTAGACCTGAAAACGTCGTCAAGCTTGTCAAAAGCTCCCCCATCCGAGATGTATGCGTAAACGTACCACGACCTAATTCTGCCTCCAAAAGTAATTTAAAATTACTCATCTACTCTAAAGCTAGCCACAAAATCAGTTAAGTACACGAACCATGTCAAATAAGTTGTCACCTACCGTTTCCAGGTCCGATATCGAGCTCGTTCGTGAACCGTTGGGGCTGCCAGGCTGTGACTGTGGCGGGCGCGCTGCTGGCGGCGACTTGTGTGACGGCCTCTGCCTTCGCCGGCAACGTGCTCACCCTCATCTTCACCATCGGCATCGGCACCGGCTTTGGCTGCGGCCTCATCTACCTGCCGGCCATCGTCAGCGTCACAGTTTGGTTCGAACGTTATCGGAGTCTTGCCACAGGTATGGCTATAACCTTCCCCTTTCTTTGTCTATCTCCAATCCACTGAGTTTGATTATTTAAGTCCAAATCACCGACTAATTTTTGTAAGACTTGACATCTGCCTGAAGAGAGATATCTCTATTGTGGAGTACCCCACCTTATATATCTACGAGTACAAGGTATTTACTGTACTGTATTGTACAAGGAGATGTAGAAAGGAATATTTGCAAATTGAAACTATTTATTAGATAAGGTTAAATGTTATAAAATATCTTGGTTGTGTTGAGTTATGTACTGTTTCATTTAAACATTATGATTATAATACCTACCTTATTAAGAAAATACTGTTAATGTTAAGGATGTTACAATGTGATTATCTAACACTAACGTGGTCGTGAGAAGTAATTAGCCGCACCAGTATGATCGTTAATTGAAGTTATATTTACACTAGCTTTTGCCCGCGGCTTCGCCCGCGTGGAATTCGGTTATCGCGCGCTGTTCCCTCGGGAACTGTGCATTTTTGCGGGATAAAAAGTAACCTATGTCACTCTCTGGTCCATAGGCCATAAACTATATGCCGAAAATCACGTCGATCCATCGCTCCGTTTCAAACATACAAACACAAAAACACACAACCTTTCACTTTCGCATTTATAATATTGTGCAGAGCGCCGAGTGGTCTCAAAGTATGCTGACTATACAATATTCACCGTTATTATTCTTCCTTTCCAGGTATAGCAGTATGTGGATCAGGCCTAGGAACATTTATTTTTGCACCAATAACAAAAAGCTTGATAAATACTTATGGCTGGCGCGGCGCCATGGCGATTATCGGTGCCCTAATATTGAACTGCGTGCCACTAGGACTTATGTTCCGACCAGTACCTGAAGTGCCAAGAACACCAGTTAGCGAACCTATGCTTCCGAAACAAAAGAAGTCACCATTAAAAAGATCCCAGAGCACTGAGCACGTAGCGCGTGGAAACGGAAATGTTGAAGACAGTGACGTCGCTCGACTAACTTTGTCACAACCAGCTCTCAACAAGCCCCATGAACAGAGGCAGCAGTCACACTCTCGGCACGGCAGTGGCATTATGCAAAGACCAGATGTACTTTACCAAGGAAGCATGACCAGTCTATCCAAGTTCCGCGCTCCATCCCCAGAAAGAACACAAATTAGTACTAGAGTCGATGAGGAAGAAATTGAAGAGAAATGTGGGTGGTGCAGTTGGTGCTCCACAGAATCAAAGGCAGCCCTATCGCAAATGCTCGATCTGTCTCTGCTTGTCGATCCCATATTTATATTGTTTTCACTGTCAAACTTTTTGACTAGCATAGGATTTTATATCCCTTACGTTTATACAGTGCGGCTGAGTGAACAGCTTGGCGTAGAGAACTCTGAATATTTAATAGCCATAATCGGTGCATCCAACTTGATCGGGAGAATAGTCCTGGGCTTCATCAGCGACAAGCCATGGGTAAACCGATTATGGGCGTACAATATATGTCTTACCGTTGCTGGAATTGGTAAGTAGGATTAAGTATTTTCACAAAAATACATTTTAATATTATTACCTAACGTTTAACGCAAACAATCTAAAATGTTACGTCATAATTACAGGAACGGCCATGGCAATCGCGTGTACGGAGTTTTGGGGGCTAGCAATGTATGCCACTACGTTCGGTTTCACTATAGGAGCGTACGTAGGATTGACGTCGGTGGTGCTAGTAGATCTTCTCGGCCTCGAAAAGCTCACTAACGCCTTTGGATTACTGCTGTTGTTTCAAGGGATCGCTTCACTTATTGGACCACCTTTAGCAGGTAAATCCATCAAATACGGGATTCTGTTTATTGAATTGTACCTATGTTGCCTTCGTTTACCTAATATATTGTATTGTATTGTAAAACTCTTTATTGTACATAAAAACACATGAAAATAACAGAACACAGGATGATAAGATGTACAAAGGCGAACTTATCCCTTAAAGGGATCTCTTCCAGTTAACCTTAATATATCTTGGCTATCAAGAGAAAGATGAACTTACTTGTTTAAGACAATAAAGAATTTTAATGTTTCCGTTTAAGTAGCCCAAGGGGAAGCCTTACCCCTTTAATCATAAATAAATGCCTGTTAGACTTACATTAACCTAACATTTGCCTGTTTTTATCTCTGTAACTTTAACATTTGCTTTTGCCACATAAATTTTGTTGACAGATTTGTTACTTTTAAGGAATACAGAAGACACTAACACATTCACAATAGAACACTAGTAGGACCGTGCCTTAATTTGATTAAAACTTTGTCTCGTGCTAACTTTAACATTCTCCACTTCTACCCTGCCTAACAGAATCTGTTTCGTCTCTATGTCATTATTAGTGAACGTATTTTGGCTAATATGATCAAGCTGCCGACCGTATTCCAGGATGGCTGTTTGACGTGCTGAATTCGTATGCGCCCGGGTACTACATGGCGGGCGGGGCTATTTCCCTCAGCGGGCTCATCCTATTCCTGATCCCAATGTTGGAGCGGCGGCGCGGACGCGCGCAGTGGGACCGCGAGATGCCCTTGGACCACATGTAGCAGGACACTCTCGTGGGGGGCCGAGCGCACCCCACCATCGTCCTTCACAGCCCCTCAACGCCCTCCACCACTCAGTCCACGGACTCCTACAGCGACAGGGTATATTCAACTACAATAATAGAAGAAAGTAATACTTTTTATACTAACGAAAATAGCTAAGGACTTGTAAATAGCGCCTATCTAAAATCGACGGATGAATGTGATAAAAGTTTTGATGATCGAACCATCAAACTCATTCCAAAGATAGAATATTAAAGTGTATGAAGAAGATATTTAAAAATGTGAGTAGTGTTAGAAGAAACGGTGCAATAATACTTTATTTTATTCTTAATCAATCGTTGTAAATAAAACAAGTGAAGTGCCGATATTGTTATTTGCGTTTGGTCATAAACTGTAACAAATTATGAAGTTGATTTGTATTTAATTGTCGACTATGTTATAAATAATATTATGGAACGTGAAACGTACATTTATAAACTTAACGATAAGATAAGTAGCAAATAACGCAAGTAAGTATTGAAACGAATGCGTGGTTTACTTCATTAATGGCCTTATTGTGGACCAATCGAGGTTAGATTGTATGGTGAGGTCCAACATGTATACCTACCTACCACAGATAACTGGCAATCTGTCTACGATGCCTGTTGTGATTATAGAAGTCTGCTAAATAGTACATCATTTTGTTATCAGCTGTTAGAAACCACTACGACACTTTATATGTTACTTACAAGTGATAATCTTCCAAGTTGTGTTCAGTAGTGTAGGATATCTTTTAAAGTTAACAATTTCGCTTTATCCTATTCGCTTTAATGTGAATATGTTATCGTTAATATGCGCGGAACGTTTAATGTGCGTATTGTCCAATTATTATTATTTTTTTGATCATCAAAATGTTTGCTTAACTAATTACGTCACGCATAAAGGTCGCCTGTCGGGGGATCAGTGTCCTATTTCACGAAGCTACAACTTACAATTTACAAGCGGTAGTCCTTTGTTAACCGTATGCATTGAAAAGAGACTACCGCTTGTAAATTGTAACTTGTAGCTTCGTGAAATGGGCCACTGGTGGTTTGGGGTTATCTATCAATAAATTACAATTACGTCACACTTTTAGGGGGATGGGGAGTCGCGCAATTTCATAATAATAAAATAATTCTATTCTATTCTATTCTAAGTGTTGGTAGTTCTGGATGGTCTCTTTGTGGTACAAGAACACAATAATGACAATAGTCATAGTAATAAGTGTGGCAAAGGAGGAGTCAAAAAATTATCGAAATTGGTGTGACGTTATTTATGGATGGCCCAAAACCAGAGGACAACGAGGGTTCATATCCCAGCAAGCGTAGGTACCCAAAAAATATTCAGTTTATAAAAAAACATAAATAAGTAGATTTAAATGTGCAAGACATATTATTTTTGGCAGATTAGAATACAATAATAAAATTTAAATATTATTTATTGCACACTATGTATCAATAACAGTGAGTTGATAAAATTGTCTTGGTTTTTATTCTGATTAAATATAATTAGATACTTAATATTTAACTATGTTAGATAAAGGATGCAGGCTTTGCGTTTGAGGTTAAGATATTACCAAAGCCAAAGCGCTTATTCTTGGAAATATTTCGGTGCAACTTTTCAATTTAAATTGACACTAGCCAAACAAAACGTGAAAAGGCGGAACGCCGGATCCCGGCAGATGGTCTATAACCTAACCAAGAAAAAAGGGAAAACACCCGACATTGTCACTTCAAAGTTCAATATCTCAAACTGAAACATATTTTGATAAAACACGTCTAAGGACCATCGCTAGAAAACTTGCCTTCAAATAAAAAAGCGTAAATCGGTCCACCCGTTTAAGAGCTACACTAAAATCGTCCACTTCAATTAACCAGTTTTAATTTTGACCGAAAATAATACTTAGGTACCGTTCAAAATTAATTTTGAGAAAATGTGAAAATGAATTAAGCCTAAATTGAATTTTGTGTTTTATGAATTAGGTGCCAAATTAAATTATTGGTTGGTCATAATTTCTTTGGGACTTGATTCCATTTTCAACAATATTCTGGATGGGGATAACTTTCCTTATTGATGTATTTAAAATTGGCATTTTTTCTGATTCGACGTATAATTTCGAGTGGACTGTTTTCCATTTGTTATATTTGTTTAATTATGTAATGATAATAATGCACTTCATCACATTAGTCAGACCAGGTACTTTGCACATTATGCGTTTTTCGCGGGTCTATATTGGAATCCATAATATCATTTGTCCTAATTTCAAAATCCAAAATAACTTTTGTCATAATTATCATTTGCCATAATAACGTTTGCCATAATGTAAATGCCATAATATTTTTTGTCCTAATATTGAGTCGCAATTCTAACCTAACCTACATTTCTAGCTGCGGTTCGTTTCTGTAGGAGTCGCAGTTCTAACCTAACGTAACTTACTTTTGTGGTACCGGGTCGTTACTGTCGCGGTCTCAGTTTTAACCTAATCCAGGTACTTTTCTGGCTCGCAAGTCACTGTTTGCCACCAAGTGCTCTGTAATATTGTTTTGTACTAATATAGTAAGACATAAAACTTATGAGTAATAATATTAAAATAAACTTGTTGGCAAACAGTGACTTGCGAGCCAGAAACAGTGACTTGCGAGCCAGAAAAGTAGATTAGGTTAAAACTGAGACCCTACTATTATTAGGGATTTAGAGTATTAGGACATGTGATATTATGGCTTATGATTATTAGGACATAAAATCATTATGGCAAATGATCATTATGTCAAAAGTATGATATGTCAAAAGTGTTATGGCATTTGAGTTTAGGACAAACGATATTATGGATTACGAAGGAGACCCGTTTTTCGCATATTAGCGGTAACATATACAATACAACATAACATACTTACTTATTATTATGAAAAATATATGAAACTTGTTGAATGTAAATACTGTATTTGACTGAAACACTTAGACTATAACATTATATCGTTTACAATGAACAGTGCTGATATTCTTCGTACAAATATTGTGTCTGTAAGTATATTGTTAAAAATAATAATCGTATGCAATACGATTAACCTGTACAACTAATGTACGTATCATAAATATATATCTACGGGAATTTCAAATGGTTTTTTTATTCAATCTTGTTCTTTATATGTCCTAGGAATGTACCAAGTCGCAGCTGCAGTGTTGCGCGTTGGATGTTGGAATCGAGCAAGAACAAGGCTAATACGGTCGGCGTTAATGAGACCTGAGAAAAAAAGACAGTCTGATACATATTAGGATAATTCAGGTTCACAAACATGGGAATGCGACCTATATAGGGGTCTTTTCCAAAAGGCGTATAATAGAGTGAAGACGCATCGTCGCACTCCGTGCACAATGCGCCGAGCCCACAGTGTGCAAGCCACTTAAAGTCAAATACTATAAAATCATTTAGAGTACATTGTATGTATTGAGACAGTACAAAATTAAAAATCAGCCGGCAGAAATGCAAATAACGAATATCTACAGAAAGATTAAAAAAACCGGCTGCATCAAAAAATCCATTCAAATCCTATCAAATAATCAATCGTTGACATACAGATACCGAACGTACCTACTAGAATTTAGGAAGTGTTACTACATACTTGTGGCATGATCGCAATGGTAAGTACCTACTAATTATGCGGTTGAATTGAATTAAATTGAATTGACTTTCGCCATCAAGTGAATAATGTAATTGGTAGTACATAATGGCATCCGTAACAAGAAAGATTACAAGAGAATATTTTGTAGGTAGTAGTAAAATAAAGACAAACCCTACCCAATGCAGCAGAAGTGCCCACTTAACATTGTCTTCTGTAGGTAGAACAAATACTCCTGAGCCGTAAATGAGCTGCATCAGCACCACCCATCCTCTGATCGTGGCTATCGGAGTCCAGCAGACCAGGCATATACAAGTCATTACTATGGCATCCTGAAACATGAGGTTAATTGAGGTAGGTACGAATAACCCAGAGAAGTTAATTGAGGACAAGATTGAGTTGACCGGTTTTCACTGTTTAAATTTTATTCCTTAGTTATTTTCGTTTTATTACATACATTTGTTACTCTTATCTTTAGCTAGCTGAGTATACGTTAATGCTTAAGATTTTTAAGAAACTTTCTTTTAGCTAGACCTTTACTTGATAATTGTTCTTTCAAATATACTTCAGTGATGAATTTGGTTTAGACACGACTAAATTGTATAAGACTCCTTGTAGGTGTTCAAAATTTAAATGGGACACAGTAAATTAATCACCAGCTTTTCAAAGGAAATATTTTATATATTACCTAAATGTTAATGATAAATACCTACCTGGGTAATCTTACGTTGCAATTGATTATTTGGAGAATCATTATATGCTTTTTTAAATGCTTTGCAACCTATTAGCATATAGATCCTGAAATGTAAAAAATAACAATATTTATAACAATATCCAGGTGTCAAAATGTTCCCTTTCTGAGAGTAGGTAACTTTATTTATTCTAGTTTACTGCCTTTTTACTTTGAACGGAGTTGAAACCGATTAGGTAGGTTTAAGGTACCTACACACAAGTATATTTATTCTTCATTACATTCCTAATTGGTGCCTACATACTTAAAAGGAATTCAATTTGTGAAGCACGCATAGTCAAACAGTGCTAGCGAACACAGTTAAACTTATCTTGCTCTAAATAGCTAGACAACTACTTACATCACACATACAGGCTTCACGCTCCTCAAGAAGAAAATCATAGCAACGATATATTTCCGCCACCCATCAGGGAGAACCATGTCCATGGTGCAAGAGGAGCAGGTGAAGTCGGGCCCGTACCCGCCCACGCCCAGCGCCGGTGCCAGTGCGTAAGCGCAGGAAAACGTCACGCATAGCCAACGGAACATCACGTATTGTTTCTTTGGCATGATCCAACCTTGGAAAAAATATGACTAAATACAAAGACCATTCTTACTTGTCACATCAGAAAATATGCATACCTCTAACTACCTATTTTTTACATACTTCGACATTTATAAAATAAAAAAATATTCGAAACCGCTATCGAAAGAATGATTAACATTATTAAGTAAAATATTAGGATAATTGAAAATCCATTAAATTCGCTTTGTTATCTCAATATTAAGTAAGATAGAAGTCATGTCTCATGTAGATAGCAAATCAAAGTAAGAGCACGTGCCGTTTAATTATAGATTATTTTACTGATAGCATTAATAAATCAACATTGAGTGTAACTAATGCTTGTGTTTGAAACAAAAGGTCAGTACGGTTGCGGTATGGGGCCACTGACAGACATCCGCACGCGCGCCCGCATTCTAGCTCTCCTGGCTGACTGGCTAACCAATATGGACTTTTTTTACTATGTACTATAATAAGACATTGCGTTTGACTATAGTTACATCTGCTAGCATATGCAGCCCAAGATAGAACATAATTGGAAGTAGTTAACTTGAATAAGTATCCAACTGTTATGTTAAAATCAGACAGTATCTATACCGGGTGGACCCTGTAATAGGAGCAAAAAATTAAAACATATCTAAGTTCTGCTAGGTACTCAAATAGAACAACTTTAGTTCTGCAACTTTCAAAAATAAAAATCATAATACAAGTTATTTTCAAAAGTTGTAGAACTAAATTAGCTCAAGATGAAGTGGAAGCTGTGGTTGATTTTTTGCTCACCTTGTTCAAGAAGCTGTCTAGCTTTTTAAAATGCGATGACAACTTACTTTGTATTATACAGGGTGTCTCAGGAGGTAGTGCCAAGCGAAAGTCTAGAGGTAAAGGACCTTAAGGGGCACTCGAATCACCCCTATGTATGTTCCGCGATTTTTCGTAGTTTGGGAGTAATGGCCTTTTTTCTAATTTTCTACTAAAATGCGACCACTGAGACCTATTTGCTCATACTGACTGCAATAATTGGGATAATTAGCTGTTTTTTTTCATGTGGAGTGGAGTTGAATAACAGGGTCCTATGACTTGTTAAAAAAAACACGTAACACTGACGCAACCCCCACCTGGACACCTGGAGGATCCGCAAGAATGCCGAGATTGAGGAGTTGGTGGCTGAGCCTAATATAATAGGCGAATTTAAATCTCACAGGCTTCGGTGGCTCGGCTACTTGCTGCGAATGGGGGAGGATCGAGGGGTCAAGAGGGCGTATTTGGGACGGCCAACTGGTCGTCGTCCGGTTGGTTTGCCGAAGTATCGCTGGGCTGATGCTGTGGAGGCGAATCTGTGACAGCTTCAAGTCGGCAATTGGCGTGAAGTTGCGCAGGATCGGGTTAAGTGGCAAGCTCTCGTTTCGGAGGCCAAAACTCATTTTGGGGTCACTGAGCCAAACTAGTTAGTTAATTAACACTGACTCAACTATATTACATAAAACCGGCCTAGAGCGTGTCGGACACGCCCGAAATAGGTTTCCATGGCCATTACGAAAAAAATAAGTAATATTTTTCTAAGAATTTCGTATTTTTTACAGAATATTCCAAGTTTAGGTATATTTTATAACTTAGACTGCTATTTACTCTTAAACTACTAATAATTCTCAATAAAACTTAAACGTTATAGTTTTCCTTGTAAGTTTGATATACTTACTACCCTCCTGAATTTTTTAAAAAATTTCCACCCACTGGTTTAGATTTTAGAGGGGGAGGGGGCACCCGATTTTAATAAAAATTTGCACTTTAAAGTTGAATGTTTCGCAATAGTTTTATGAGCTGTCGGTAGGCCTTCAACAAGATGGAGCGACGACCTGGTTAACCTGTCCTCTCCCAGAGGCACAAATTTGTGCCCAAATTCCTTTGATCCTGTTATCCTGGGAGATGACAGATTAAGATCGCGGGATCGCGTTGGATGCGGAAAGCACAAGACCCGAGTCCAGCAGTGGACGACTTTCGGCTGACATGATGATGATGATGAACAATAGAGGTAACAAAGGGTGTCAATTATTAGCCATTACATTAGCATGACGAGTACTCGGACGTTTACCTATTAATAAGTGCAATTCAGTTGCTGTTACTAACCGTAAGCATTATACTTGGCCACAACGAATCTCTCGATGCACACATGTGTAAGACACTCCACCTCGTGAACTGCCATGAAAGTTTCGAAGAATGCAAAAACTTTGCAAAATGACACACCTGGCCAGCTAAAAAAGAAAGGGGAAAGTATTTTGGAAAACTTAAGTTGTCATATATTAACTCGAATATCAAATCACTAGGTATTGAAATAATCTTTTGAGGAGGTAACATAATAATTAAGTTGGTATGGTATATAGTCGTTGAACTGTTTTGTACATCATTAGATCAGATACCTACCTACTGAAAAAAAAAGTAAAATTTCTTTAAAAATTAAAACTTACAGTTCATTTTTTCTATCAACGTAATAGTTGACAGTAATAGAAGTAGCTCTTCGAATCCACGCCGATAGCAAAAAACATCCAATGTTATGATAGCTCCAATTTTCCTTTAAATTCGTATTAAAGTAAGCCAATATAAACCAAAAAGACAGCACAGTCGACAAACCTCCTGAAATGTAAAAAAAACGTCAGCCTCAGGGGGGCTACTACGAAATTCAAAAATTGAAGTTCTAATCGTACCGTCCCTCTCACTCTGGTATAAAATAATATTAGCGTCAGCAGGACGGCAAGATACTAAAGATAGTATAGAGCCGGATTGTTTCGGCAGATAACTGATAAAGTACTTAGATATTTATTGATTTATCAAACTGAACTCAATCAATGTTCACCTTTGTTATTGACAATTTGTTAAATTAATATAAAAAAAACCTACCTGTTACATCGACAAGTGTGTCTAAAGTTTCCTTTCCACGGTCATCAAATAAGGTCCATGGGCAGGACGCGTTCATTTCTACCAAGTCCTTACCGGGAATGGGATGCGTGCTCAATTATTCAACGACGAAAATCGTAAACAGAGGGGACTGAGGCAGTTTGCAATACGACTGCGCAGTAGGTAGGTACGACGTAGTCTTGTGGCTAGTGCAGCCAGGAAAAGGAGACGGATCAAGTTGCAGGCACGCACCGGGGCACGATCTTTGCTCCGCTCTGCTTACTCTATTGTTATTAACTTGTTTGTAGAACAATACAAGTACCCAGCATGTACACGGTAAAATTTTAAAACTAAGCTGTCGGTTTGAAAGGACTAAAATATTTTATTATTTACTAGACAAAAAAACTGGACAGTAGGTACTCTGTTAAGTGACTGATTTAATAGCAATTTGATTTCAAAATATTTCACTAAATACGTTGTATTAGGAACTATAATATACTTAATAAGATACGATATCAGTAACCGAACGGTTATAAGAAACCAGACTTCACATTCATCCCAAACTACCTTCAGAATTGTTCACATTTTCCCACATAGTTATTGATCAAAATTTCACCCTCAAATTTATTTCAAGACAGTTTCAAAACCAGACTCTTAAGTTGCACTCTCAATAGTTTTACGCGGCGATAAAGTAATAAGTTGCCGCCCCATGTCGTTAGTATTTTTGATTAAGTGAGAAAAAATACATTCCGAGGTTTATTGATTTTTTACTTCGAAACATGAGAAAACAACTGAGCGGAATCATTAGAGATAGGGATTTACAGACCATGGGAATATTCCACCACTTAAACGTAAATGTTCACGATCCAAATTCTTAAAGTCGCGGTTCCTTTCAAATTGGTTCTCACTCCCCTCGTAGCCGAACACGAAATTCACTGCTACATCTTTTCTCGGCCAATTGAAGACCGCTTTACGTCCGTTCCAATTTTTCTACCCTCTATGTAGACGATGTGGTTGGTATTAAGCCTGGAAGCGTTTGGCGCGGTCGGGGCGCAGCAGCGCGTAATGTTTACGCATGCGGCCTAGCAGAGCCGCACGCAGCCGCTCGTCCGCTCCCAAGTAGCACAGCACAGGGATACTGGTCGCCGCCTGTCACAAAGCACAATACTCGTAATTTATCATTTTAACACAGTTTTTGTCTGCAGTTTTCAGAATCAACCAATTTCTAATAAGGTGGTGGTATGTACTATATACCAAATTCAACCCTTCCTGCCACATTGAATACAGAGAACATACGTTTAAGAAATACTCACCATCACACGGTACGGTGTTTTCGATGTAAGACCACCAAAGGTACGCCACAGTAATGATTGTTGTGACTACTCTAAAACTTAGAAACACACTTGTGAAACGCTAGACTATAAGTATCACGTGCCAACGTCGGTTGTATTTTTGAGCAAAAGCTTTGGAAACCTGCCACAATCCACAATTTCAGTGTTAGCTCACGATCATCAGTGCCCAGATGCAGTGAGCAGTATGAAGAACACTCACGATTGCATTCCTCAGGAACTACGAGTGCCATGCCAACGTAAACGATACGTGCAATCGGTCGACTGCAGCAGCGTGAAAAGTCGGCTTTAGGATCCACAGTACCAGCGTAGCGATTGTCAGCGTGTGAGGAATAAAAGAAACCGTCTTGATACCATACCTCAGAAGCTATGGGCGCTATGAGAGCCAGCGCAGGCGGCACGTGCGGTCGGTAGCTAAGCAACAGCGCCGGGAACCACTGCCACCCCGCCAAGACAGCGCTCGGAATCCATAGCGCCAGCGTCGCGATCGTTAGGGCGTGAATGCTCTAAGAAAGAGCAATATAACATTAGGTCATTTCAAGTCGAGTAGCTGTTTTATAATAGAGCATCTTTAAAAAATAATGCAAATGAAGAAAAAACTACCCCTGCTTCTGGTAAGTTTTAGTCCATCTTACCTTAGTCAGCCGTTTCTGTTCCTTCTGCTGCTCACTTCTATAATAAATGGTTTCCAGTCGAACTGCTTTACCAGTATAAAAAAATCTGAAAGAAAAATAGGTACCTAAAGTATACATTTTATAATCTAATTTTATTTAGGTATGAATCAAATGCTTATAAAATAATACAAAATAACGAAACAGTTTTAGAAATTGATCTCCATAATCTTACATGGCAATCACAGGAATCACTCCGCAAATAAATACGTATGGTAAAGTGTAACCCAACTGCTTTGCGTCAGATGTCCATGAGGGCCAGAAAAATGCGCACACGGTGCCAGTAGCATCACAGGAGTACACCCCATAGCCAAATAGGGGCGGAGTTGCAAATATTACAGCGTTTAGAAAACATGCCCCGACCGATATCCAATATAACCGTAAATGTAATATTCTTTCTGCAAAATAAAAAACAAAGTTTTAATTCATTCAACAAGGTAATCGTTCAAATGCTCAATACGCTATAATGCCCAATAGATGGCATTCTGCTGTCACCACTATTGCTAATGAATGACATAAAATTAAAGTTGGCAACTAATAAGACAGGGATGAGCATTCGTACGTTTACCTTACATCTGCACAAAAAACTACTGAAAGCCAACTTACCACGTCTGTAAAATTTTGCTAATAAATATCGTTCTAAAATTATGAAGAGCAGAGCAGTCATTTGAAAGACACCGAAGAATTGATTTAAAAATGCGAAGAGTTGACAGCACGCTGAACCGAATAGCCATCTGAAAAGTTTACATTTAATATTGTATTGAGGACATTCACAAATCCCAAAAAAACGACCAAATGCGTGTCGGACTCGCGCACCAATAGGTCTGTTTTAAAGGTTCCGTAAGTCAAGGGCAAAATTATATCTATTTTTACATGACAAAAACGACGTCCCAAGCGGAAATTTGGGGGGGGGCGGCAAAAATGTCACTTGTACTTTATGGAAAATAAATTATTTATTATTTGAAAATAAATGTTTTTTATTTATTTTATTAAAATTCCTTGGTTAATAATACTGAAATAAGTGATAGTACAATCCTATCCTATTATAAATGTGAAAGTTTGTGAGTGAGTGAGTGAGTATGTTTGTTACTTCTTCACGCTGAAACAGCAAGACGGATTTGGATGAAATTTGGCAGAAAGTTAGTTTATAACCTGGATTAAAACATAGGATACGGATAGGGATCAAGTCTTGAAATAACAACCGCTGGGCTTAGAGTCATGAAATTTGGTATGTAGGTTGCCGGAATAACACATAGACTACTTTTTATCCCAATATACCCACGGGATAGGGATAAAATATCGAAATAATAACCGCTGGGCTTAGTCATGAAATTTGGTACGTATATAGCTGGACATCTGGAATAACACATAGGTTACTTATTTTTATCCCGATATTCCCACGGGATAGGGATAAAATCTCGAAATAACAACCGCTGGGTTTAGAGTCATGAAATTTGGCATGGTTGTTATAATATTACCACGATGTAATTTCAGGGAATTCCCACGAGAACTTAATAAAATCCCGGAATTTCAATTCAACTGCTGTACCTAATGATTTACGCGTGCGAAGCTGCGGGTAAACGCTAGTAGATAATAATATATTTCACAATTTTGTCCCACCTAATTCGGACCGATTAAAATGAGCCCGAAATTTTCTATTACTTAAGTATCTTAGTTTTGTAAAACCTAAACTAGAGGGCAGCAAATTTATTTTCCGCCCCGGGCGGCTGGTGCCCACGGTAAGCCACTGGAAGGACATTATATGTCCCATTAAATGTCATTAAATGTGAATATGTTTCCATTTATCACCCTTAAGGTACAGAACCCTAAAAAGTACGTACCTTTTTGCTATAGCTGAGGATCCTGCGAATGGAAATCCGAGCAAGTTCCTGCCAAGAGATGCGGAGCAAAGGTTTAGCACTAGAATATGGCTCCGAAAGACGAGCAGGTGACTGTGGATGAATGTGATGTAAAGCCAGCCGTTAAGCAGCACCCCGAACACACCTGCAGACAAACTACATTTTGGGAAGTGGCCACCACACGCATATTTCTAAAGAAAATAAAGATCATTTTCCCAAAAAAAGTTATTTAAAGAAAAATCTACGATCACAGTATAAATACCTACCTATACGTACGGAATAACATAATTCGATGGCAAAAAGTGTAAACGTAGTAACCGCCAAAATGTAAACTTTACACCAGAGCCAAAAAACTTTTCGATTTTTAGAAAAAAAATCATATCTTCTTGATTTACCAACGAAAACACTTGAAATTTAGAATAAACACATAACTTATAGAGTTAAAGATTACTTTCAATTCCCATTCTCAGAATTTAATGATAATCACTAGTTTTTCCTTTAGTGTTGCTTACGCCAATGGCACTTTTATTTTCGTAACGATAAAAAGCTGTAAATGAAAAAGGTAATGTATGGAAATTGTACGACCAGTAAGAATTCCGTAGAGCATAAATGCTGTAACCAGTTGCATACTTATTTCAACAGGGAAATTATTATGACGTAAATGCCATCAAATGCGATAAAAGAACTGACTGAAATGTGTTAAGTGGCACCGGCTTAAAAAAAACAGTGAAATTGTGGTGAAATTATTTTTTTTACGTAGATGAACATAAAGATTTCTTATCAATTAAAGACCCAGTAGGAACAGTTCAAGTATGACTGTAAAAATATTGCAAAACGTTACATTAAACTGCGTAGTAAAATTTCAACAGGCTTTAATATTAATAAACTGAAAACAATTGGGTATTTTGCTTACCCGCGACCTTATGATAGCTACGTCTATGCAACAAATGTGTGTTCATGTAACACCTTCACCTCTACACCACGCGATACGTTTCGAACTTAACCAGAGTTCATCCTCAGAGGAATACAACTTTTTATGGGATGAGAATTCTGCGATTTAGAAAAAATTGTGTGTTCCGCTAGGCTGTAAAGTTGTTTAGCATCTCGTGCCTTTGAAACCCTCGACTACGCTCAGGATTCTTCTTTTGAACTTTGAACCACTCGCTTCGCTCTTGGTTCAATCCTAGAATCCTTCGCTTGCTCGGGTTTCAATATAAGTAACTGTTTGGCAAAACAGGTACTTTCCAGCCTTGCATAACAAATAACTATTTTTGACCAGGCCGCGGTTACCTACTACATTTCCGCTTTTTGCCATCGATATGCACAGTCCGGCCCTATAACTACATATTCACACATAAAGAGCACCTATGTATGTAAAGGGTTATAATCATTTACTTGAATATTTAAAATCATTGAATGGTGTAGGTACAATTCAAAAATAAACCTAAAATTTTCTTAGTGTGTGAGTATTTTTACAACTCAATTTTTTTTTATAAAAAATATTAAAATCGATGTTAATTTTTGTATATATAATGAGTTTCTACGTCCGAAATGCACAAATTGTTCAAAACTTTTCGATCCATAAATGTACCTAAACACAATTGTTACACGGTATTAAACAACAATACATTTCTTAATTCTATTAGGTAGGCCAAAGAAGGGCTTGATGTAATGTAACAGAGGTAAAAAGTAACTTGGAGTTTTCTCACTGAATGACAATCTTATTGAATATGGGAGCATCACGGCTGAGCTCAGCCAGATAACGTAGTAAGAAGGTGTGAACAAACGCTCTATTTTAGGCTTCTACTTACCGTCAATGTGGCAACTCTATCTTTCCAGATTACTTACTCTACGTACTTATAGTACATAAGTAGTTGTAATTATAAAATTTCGTGCTGGATAGAATTACTTCGTACTTATTTAATACACAATACTTTCTGTTTTTGTTATTATTATATTCATAAAAATTAAATTATTTATTCTGGATTTTTAGGGTTCACCTTAAAATAAAAAAATTGAATCTTTATTAGGAAGACCTATTCGTGTAGCTATCTGTCTGTAGATCCGTCCGTATGTGAATCGATATTATAGCCGATTTGCAAATTATGTGCTTCGCTAAAAAAAACTTATGAAGGTAAAAGGGAAAATAAAATTTAAAAATCAAATAAAATTTTGCATAAAACTGTACCTACCATGTGACATATCGTGTGAATGCTCAAAGAAAAATAGTGTAAGTATTGTTTTCAGAGATTATTTATGTACCTACTTAAATAAATGGTTTTAACCTTTTAAACGCCAACGACAGATTCATCAGAGAGTAGGTAGGTCCAGCGTAAAACTTATTTTCTCGCAATGGCATAAGTTTCAAAATAGCTTTACAATTTAGCTAATTTTGCCGGTAAACGCACAAAAAAAATATTTAAGACATACCTATATACTCTCATACACTATTTAAGTCTAGGAATCCACTTTAAGAACTTACCGAAGATGAAAAGGCAACTTCCTAATAAAGTTTTATATGAATTGTCAAAATAATACCACGGACAGTCATCTTCTCGATATTCGAACAAATTGTGCATTCTGCTACAGCTTACGATTTCATAAATGCACCAAGAAATGTCTGATAAAACACCGAAAATAGCGCATTGAGATATAATTTGCCAAGTTACATGGACGTCCACATAGCGCAAGCGGTCACAGGAACTAGCCAGGTTGTCGAACCAACGCTAAGCCTGTACAACAATGGTACAATACAGTATCAGATTTCGGGACCTAATGACACTGTATGTGGCATCCAGGGCGTGAACGTATATGGTGGTTCGTGCTGTTCAGAGAAAGCAGGGAGAAAAAATATTTTACCAACCCAAATCAAAACTTGAATTCAATTTTGAAAATCCTCTGTGTTTATCAAACGCTAAGCAGTAGTGAAACACAATATTTTTCAATTAAATTATCAAAACACTCAAAACATAACTCAGAGTTCATGGAACTCTCCTGCGCAACAGATATCAGTATCTATTTTTCCACCGTAACGGTTATCCAATAGAGTTCGTCGGCAAAAATATTTTTGTATAAGAGCAGCAACATTTTACTTACTTCTCCTTGTGTTAAAAATAACATTCTACCGGTCTAAACTGTACACCGTACCTATATTTTCGCGGCTTGATTTTTCTCAGATGTCTCGGCCTCATCTTTCACACTCGCTCTGTGGCTAGCTCAGGTAACCGGCGAATTAGCGAGTATATCGAACTTAGTAGTAATCAATCGCACTAGAAATCTATTACTGTATTAAACGCTTGGCAACGTCTGTGACGAGAGGATAGAAACGTGCCGTACCTACCCACACCTCTCCCGGTTGATATACATACATAAGTTAATATGGTTCGACTTATTAAAGTATTAAATATTACATAAGTTTTTGGCAATAATTGGTTCATTGCTGGACAACAAACGTATTACAGTCGTTGGTGTGTTCATTCGCATTGAGAGCGCAGTGCAGTGTCGGCAACGAGCGAGTCACGTCACGACAGGATGTTGTCGTTGGGTCAATTGTCGCAAATGGTGAAGGAACACCTTGGACTCTACACCTCCGACGATGGAATACTTCATTTCAGTAAATGGGTAATCGCTGAATCATCCGTGGCTGGACGTGGACTATTTGCCACCGAAGATATTTTGCCAGGAGAAGTGCTTTTCGTTGACCACCCGCTTATCAGTGGTCCCCGCGCGGCGTCTATAGAAATCGAACCACATGGATGTACAGTGTGTTGCAAAATTGATGCAGAAAATACTTTCAAATGTCCGAAATGTGGTTTATTATTATGTTCGGAACAGTGTCAAAGTGATAATGTGCATTTTAATGACTGTAACGTAATATCACGTTGGGTTTTTAAAATTCCTGTTGAAGATTTTGACTACAGAACGGTGCCTCGCGCGCTAACAGCAATACGAGCGTTATTATTAAATGATGATCAAAAACAATTACTTTCCGCCCTTCAAGCCCATGTGCTACCTCAACACGGAACAGAAATCCGGGACCTGCAAGAATACTTTGAAATACCAGAAAGTGAAGTAGAATTTATGAGGCTTGCTTGCTGTGTTCTTGATGCAAATGCGTATCAAATAGCTACAGCTTACGGGAAAAAGGAAATGAGTCGAAGAGGGTTATATCCCGTTTCTGCGCTGATGAATCATAACTGCGTACCAAATACAAAGTACAGTTACAACAGCGAAGCACAAATGACGGTAAAGGCAAGTAAGCACATACAGGCTGGAACTGAAATATTTACCTGTTACTCTGGGTTTCTATGGGGAACTCCAAGTAGGCAAGCTCAACTCTACAAAACTAAGCACTTTTTATGTAAGTGTGACCGATGCGCGGACCCTACCGAACGAGGGACTATGCTAGCCGCTCTTAAATGTTTTTCTACTGAATGCCCAGGTAATCTTCTTCCTATACAACCCCTGAATACAACGAGTGCGTGGCAATGTCTGGAATGTGGGTTACGGGTGCCCAGAAAAAACATCGGAGCCGTGCAGAGTGCTGTTGGCAGTTTACTGGGATCAGTGAACTTTGGCAGTGTGGACTCTCTAGAGAAGTTCCTCACCACCCGGATAACCAAATACATTCCGAAGACGAACCAAGTAGTAGTCGACCTTCAGTGTTGTCTTATTTGGGAGTTTGGAGAAGCTGAAGGCCTTCGATGGCATGGTAAGGTCTTAGTCCTATTAAACGAAGCTTACGTAAGCTAGTATTATGTAGTTAAGTATGTACCTATATGTAGTAGAAGCTAGATGACGTCGGATCGGCAGACGAACTATAAATAGCAGCAAGAATACAATAACCATTAATCTAAGTAGGAAGGAACAAACTCATTTGAACGTGAAAACAATAATTCAGTATTCTCGCACATGAATTTTGAAAAACTCAGAGGTGCGAGTCGGGGTTTGAACCCACGACCCACTGCATGTGAGGCGATAGGTCAAACCATCAGGCCACCACGGCTTCACTCACTTATGGTAGGTACGCTCACAATATAAGCTTATGAAATTGTATAAAAACTGTGGGTACAAGTTACTTCTCATTGTCATAGTATTATGAAAGTACAGTCTGCAGCAGAAGTGGATGAGCAGTGACGGTGTTCAAAATGATCTACACACGACTCTACTGCCAAGGTAATAAGAGAGTGTTTACATCATTTGGAGCACCACGATCGCTCATCTACTTCTGCTGCTGACTGTACCTAGGTGGCCCAGCTGTGCTAAGATTTTTTTTGTTAAATCTTGATAAGTATTCAAATAAGCTTCAAAAGTAAAACGTTACTTAAAAAATTAAGTCAAGTTCTATTTTTTATTTGAACCCGAGTTCTCCAGTTTGAAAGTCCAACACTTAAGCTACTGTTACACATGCTTGTTGCTAGCACGAAAGCATGCTACTATTGAGCAAATCCTATCTACTAGCATGTGTGTTGTGTATAGAACACGTGCTACTACTAAGTATGCTTATTTAGTGATATACTGGTACTTCAGACAGTAGCAAGCATGCGTATAAGCATGCTTATTAGCATGCTAGTAACGAGCATAATATGTGTAAGCCGACCTTTATTAATAAACCACCGCGCAAATTACAGAGGTGTCGAAATAACCAATGTTATTGCGCGTAAAATTTACGCAAAAAAAACACTAAAAATCGAAAAAACGCGTTTTCTTATGGATGAGTGAGATCAATCCTTTTAGGGATAAGTTCGCCTTTGTACTCTTTTGTTTTATTGTTTTCTTTTTCTATTATTTTTGAGTTTTATGTACAATAAAGTATCTACATAAATACATACATACAATTTAGATCGATTGTTCGCCGAAAAACCTCACATAGTAAATTTCTTCGAAATCGTTAAAGCCATTTTCGAGATTTCCGAAGTAAATATATACAAATATCAGATTTGGCTAAAAGTATAACCTTACAGTAGAATTAGTAAAAGAAGAAACTCAAAAAACACTGATTACAGTGGCCGTGGTCAAAAGTGATATTGATGTGAAGAGTCTACTCGGATCGTGATCACGGCGGATGTGGTGGAAACGTCGAGGTAAATATTACGTCTAACCACACGTAATAAGTCCTGTTTGTGGTATCTTGATTATGAGTGAAAATCACGAAAGTTTAAAAGGTTGAACAATAATGTGTAATTTATTACCGACTTCAAAAAAGGAGGAGGTTCTATGTTCCAATGTTTGTATTTTTTTATGTATGTTCACCGATTACTCAATCAATTGTGGTACGATTTTCAAAATTCTTTTATTTATTCGAAAGAGTATTCTTCTGAGGTGGTCTCATTGTCACCAAGTCAAGATCTGATTGATGATGGGATTCTAGGGAAATCGAGGGCAAACCTCAAATTTTATAGGCACACCTATGGCTTTTTTTTTTTTTTAGCTTTAAGATAAGCATTTACATTCAGAAAGTATAATTTGGTAACCTGGACTTGATGAAGAAGAGTGTAGATGACCAATGAAATTCGTCAAAGCTAAGTAATGCTCGCTCGTCTATAAACGATCATGATTAATATACCTAGATAAGCGACTAAGAAGAAGCTTTAAATTAATGATTCTTTCGAACTGATCTGATGCTGAAGCCAAAAGGTAGGCAACGGAACTCTGTTATAAAACAACGTAACTAAGCCGTGTTTGGGCTTGATGAAATCGTTGTAAGATTTACTTTGGCTAAGAATCACTAAAAAGTGAGAAATAAAGAAAAAAAATAACAAAAAAGTAAAACCGACTCCAAAAAAATAACAAAAAATGGAACCGACTACAAAACCCTTGAAAATATTTTTCTATGTACCTACGAGCTCGAAGTCGGTGACTCAGCACGACCCAGCAGGAGGGATTGAAACCCATAGTATGTAGGTGAGGTAGACGACTATTGTTCCACTCCTGCTGGCTCGTGCTGAGTCACCGACTTCGAGCTAGTAGGTACCTACCTAGAAAAACGATTTTGGTCACTGATTTTTAATAGCAAAGCCTGCCTGTTTGTTCTTTCACACATTTGAAGTTTGTTCAGATTATTTTCGATTTAGGGATCCCTTTACGAAATAATCAGCTCTACAGTACTAAATTTGTTAAGAGTCAAGTATCAAGTGTCAAGGTTTAAATCTTACATAATTTACTTTACCTTACCTACTCAGTTACCTCATTACTAACACCAACATTATAATAAATCATCAACATTATCATTGGAAGACCTAAAAGTTGAATGAAAACCACTATGCTCGCTCACACCCCATTAAAATCCTGATTAACAACTTCTTAAAATAACTCTAAACAAACATTAGATGCAACGACGAAGGCGTTTAATGTCGACAAATGCATTAAACATTATATATGTGATCGACCTACATTACGTCAGATTCGACATGTAAACGGAGCCATGAATCAGTTTATAAGATTTACTCCAGTCGCTATTTTCATATCGGGTCATGTGCACAGTTATCGCGCCAGTCAGCCGCGGCCCGTTGCTGGGACCATGCTAGCAGTAGTGCCACTCTTAATTTGAATCCTGCAATGGCAATGTCGTCAAGAGAAGAAGCCCTCAAGCAGCATCTCGAACAAAACCTAGACAACACAAACACAAGCTGTTATTGGGAGATCAAGCGCTCAAATCTTGGCGGCAGAGGGTTGTTTGCAACGAAACCGATTAAAAAGGGAAGCCTGATTTTTATCAATAAACCATTAGCTATAGGCCCACGCGCAGATTGCAACCAAGATGCCTTCTGTAGCATTTGTTTTGAAATAAGTGAATTCTGTGAAAAATGTGACAAGTGTTTTTTAATCATTTGCTCTCAAAATTGTAAGTTAGCAGCACGACATACTGAAAAATGTGACTTTATCATGAATAATTGGAATTTTGAAGAAAGTTCAAAGATTGAAACACGAGAGCTGTCTGAAATTTTGATCTATTTAGATTGCCTCTTGTTGTCAAGTGAACAGATGCTAATGTTGTCTTGGCTACAGAAAAGCAAGTTCAGCAACGTTTACTTCTCTGAACTGAAAGCATTCCTTTCAAAGAATATTATCCCTGAACATCAAGTAGATGATATAAAAATGATTTACTCAGTTTTAAAAATTAATTCATTTCGCGTGTCTGGCAACAGCCAAAAGAAAATGGTACCTCTTCGCGCTTTGTATCCTTTATCCGCATTTCTGAATCACAGTTGTATCCCAAACACGAGAAATCAATTTAATGACGAGTATTTTATGGCGGTTTACGCCAGCAGAGATATCAAAGCAGGCGAAGAGATAGTAAGCTGTTACACTGGGCTGTTATTGTGTACCCCTGCTAGAAGAATTCAGTTGTATAAGACTAAAAGTTTTTGGTGTAAATGTGAAAGATGCTCCGATTCTACGGAAATGGGAACTAGACTATCAGCACTGAGGTGCTTTGACAAGGAGTGCGTTGGAGTTCTTTTGCCGGTAACTCCTTTAGACCCTCAGTGTGAGTGGCAGTGTGACAACTGCAGAGCCATGGAACCGCCCGCACGCGTTGCCGCAGTTCAAAGCGTACTGGGCAGCCTCGTAGGAACATTCAGCCTGGATGACCACCTCCAGCTAGAAACTTTCGTACTTGAAAGACTAGCTGTTTTAATACCCTACTCCAATCACATTTTTGTTGATATGCGGCTGAGATTGGCACTGAACCTTGGATTTGTTGAGGATTTGAAACTGATCGGTATTGTTAGCACGTCGATTGACTACGTACGGCATGATTGATGTCAAACTAAAAGATACTCGTAGTAAGGTAAATGTCCTAGAGTTTGACGTGCTAATATTATACACAGTAGACGACACTCTTCTGTCACCTCTATTGCTAATGACATAAAATTAAAGACGGCAACTACTATTAGACAGCGACTAGTACTCGGACGTTTACCTTGCCATTTTTGAATGGATAACATTTAACAACTCTATCTACAAATGAACACTAACAATTAATGTTCGTCACTAAGGGGCTGTTTCACCACCCATTGATTATTTTTATTTGATGGATAAATGTGATGCCGTCTCTGTTTGTTTTGTTCCAATAGACAGAGACGGCATCACATTACATAAATAAATTTAATCATTGGATGGTGAAACAGGGGGTAAATGTTGTTAAACTAATTTTCTAAAATAAGATGCATGAAAAACTTTATTTAAATATAATAAAACTACGGGCGAATGCGAGTTGGCGTGCGGAGAAACAAGGATTTTAATAATAATGGATGTTTAACATGCAACGTTCGTAGCTGTATGTTTGTAGGTAAATAAGTTGTGGTTTCAAAATTTACAAACCATTTTTCGACACTCCTGTTTCGATTGAGCTGAAATTTGGCGTGCTCATGGAAGTTCAGTGATAATACAATAATCTAGTACTGAAATCCTGGTGGTCCGACCAGGATTGTATCCGCAGGACGGAACCCTACATCGGTTTATGGCATCGACTTGAAACTTGGTACAGATACAAATGTACATTTGTATGTTTAACCGTTATAGAAATAGAACGAAAGCTAACACATAAGGAGGTATACAAGGGCCTGTATTGTTTACGGTTGTATTTTATGGTCATAAACAGGTACCTAAACCTAGTCATTTTGATTCTTTAGTTATGCACGGAACCCTCGAATGCGGGTCCGACTCGTACTTGGCCCGCTTTGAATCACATCACTCAAAAATGCTATTCGAAAGTAATAAAAATCTGTCAATTACTACAATACTACAGCCCAATGGGCGCTAATTGACAGGCGAAATATCGCTAGGTGGCGTTAGTAAGTATCGTGAGATTTGTTTGACGTTACGGAGTAAAATTAAGCCATATGCCCCCATTATGTATAACGTTCGCCTAGTTTGTAAGAAATGCCACCACCTTTGAATAATATTTTAGAGTGATTATTTTCTAAAATCGATCCCCAGGTCCAAGCAAACAGAGTTTGATCAATAATTTAATATTAGCTTCTCAATTATATCTTCTACGTGGAAACTAAAAACACCGACATGTACTTGAGACTTTTTAAACTTAATTTTGTTGTTTGGTTGTGCTATAACTAGGATTTGATCCCGCGTTGTTCCTCATCATAATCACATCAGTCGTAGAACGTCCACTGTTGGACATAGGCCTCCCCCATAAAAGAGGGGGAGAGTGGGGCCAAGAAAAATACTGATACCTACCGTTATGATTTTAATCTTTTAGGTCAAACTGGACTGGACGAAATCTGGTCTGATTGAATCATTATTTTTATACGCAATAATGCGGAATCCTAGCTGTTGCATAACACTTTTTTTTTAACAACACACAGTTGAGTCCAACTTCCACAAATCACTCGAGTTGAGGAAATAAACATTACATATTTATGTCTTTTCTGGAGTTTTATGCCGACTTAATAATAAAAACAGCCACAACGATAGAGCGGAAACGTTTACGGCATGTTTTTCACAAATTATAAAGTTTTACAAGTTATTCTGGATAGAATGTTATTCAGACAACTATAATTGTTGCTTGTTTTTTTCTGCTATATCTAATAGTAGGGGAGCCCACGATGCTAAATCGGGATTTACTCGAGCGTCATAGAGACCTATTGGGTTGCGAAGCTTCGATCATAAGAAGAAAAAAATGTCATATAATATATACCTTTTCATCGGTAGGGGTAATGTTATAGATTTCAAAAATGTAAAAAAAAACTGTTGCATGGACATACTCGAGCGCGTCAGATATTGATATCATCCATGTCCTACGTATTTTAAAAATGTACGTATGTTAATCTGATTGTTTCCATGATGGGGGTGGTCGTACGTAAGGGTTGAAAATGAAAAAAATGAAAATTAATCGAGCGCGTCAGATTTTCTAAGGGATGTTAAGAGATCCTAAAAAAAGGCTCTTATATAATAATCTGACGATTTGGATGTGACGCAAATTAGTAGTCATTATTAGAATGTGCATAAAAAATTCGCCATTTTGAAATCCTCAAGCGCGTCAGATTAAGATACATATGGTTCATCTTCATGCCCTAGACGTGCTGTCTCATAATCTGACGATTATCTGCAAGCGATTCGCCTAATCTGACAATTAAAAAATTTTTTTCCTAATTTTTAAATCATTGAACTTAATTTATTGAAAAGCTCAGGAAATAGCATGCAAATAAAAAAGTGTATGTTTATTTAAGTAGAATACTGTATTTATAAGAAAATAATTATAAAAAAAATATTTTTTTTGAGTATTTTTCCCAATTATCATCGTCATCGTAGAATCATCTTCTTCCTCTGACTATGATGATTTTTTTTGTCTCAAATTTAACTTGACAAATAATTCAATTAAATTTTTTTTTTTGAAATATTTACTATATGAAGTCATATTAGCACTTACTCGTCTGTCGATGTACCAAGAACCTCAGTAGATGTGGAATCAGCAGCATGTGATTTGGAGCACTCTCGCTAATCTTTTATTCACATAACTTATATTAAAATTACCAAAAAAGCAAAAACGTTGGAAATACGTGTAAACAATATCATGTCAATACGAACGAGTCTGTGTGATCAGCTGTGATGGCGTCATGGCAACAGAAACCAGAGTGGGACGGAGTGAGAGAGTAATAGATAGAGAAAGAGTGAGAGAGGAATAGAAACGCGGAGAGGGAATATAGCATCACGTAGCTGCACGCAATAAACTTTATCGATGAATGTTTGTTATTTCGGCTTGTGGAAACCGTCAGATTATATATTTTTCGTAATTCTTGAATTATTCCCTTCAAAATAATTTTTTTTTAACCACGCTCGAGAATGTCGAGATGACGTTTTTTTTACAACTTTCTAGCCCTACCCCTTCTTTACGTCACTCTCAAATTGTCAGATTAGTAGAATACACACGTTTTAGTATGTAACTAACTCATCCTACCTTAATCTGACGCGCTCGGTAATTTCAGATGATGAATTTTTTTTTACTAATCTGATCCTTTATCCTTGACGGGCGGCCATGTATATGGGCTCAAAGTTGTGGAAGGACTTAACCGGGTACAAGGTATCCCCCTGTATATTAATCTGTCGCGCTTTAGTAAATCCCGAAATCCCCTCTTGGGCTCCCCTACTATAAGTACATTAACACTGTGGTAGGTATGTAGTACGTCTGTATAAATAAATGTTTATGTTTGCTCACTGTTGTGGAGGTTCTTTGTATCCTTTGAGTATTTATCTAGATAAATACACAAAGTTTGTATCAGATTCTCTGACGCGTTGTGGTTTTCATTGAGTCAAGGTTGATTTCTGAGATGATGCACAAGGCTTGCTGGCTAAGACATTGCCGTTTGCTTAACGCTGACTCGTCAAAAGTTACCATCGCTCTTTGAAGAAAAAGTTGGGGAAATTGATATCTACTAGACAATAGGTAGGTAGTATTAGTCAATTGTCTGCAGTGATAAGATTTTTTGTGTAAGTACCTACAAGGTCATGTTTTTATGAATGAAAGTCATTGAACACTTTAGTTAGAACCACTGATATATTAAACTGGTTAGAACAATAGAAGTGCGTCGTGCGAGTAGAACCAACTCATTGCTGCATTTAGACGCGACTCGTCAATGCGCATGTAGGACACGCCAACAAGGCGACCGCGGCGTAACCACTCATTATCATGTTAATATCCACTTAACAACTATTTATTACACAATTTCGTATGTACCCACCCAGCACTAGATGCGAGTATAAAGCAAATACTAACAAAGACATTCCGCCCCAAATTTTGCAATCAGTAATTTCGAACGTCGTTCCGAGTCGCATGTGATACTTCAAACAACTGCGCCATTCCGTAAACTCCACATACGCATATAACAATATTTTGACGAGTCGTATTTATTTTAAACATAGTTAGTGTTGCGGCACGCGTTCAGAATTAGCGTGTCACGGTATGCAGCTGAGTACTACGCAACAAGTCAATAAAATCAGGAGCGATAATATCGCGAGGGGCAGTTATACGATTGACCGCCGGTGACATGGGTGCTGCCGCGAGGAACGCCCGCCCGCACGTCGTCGCCAGATGGATCTGTCTGCCTGCGCTGTTAGTATCAAAACTTTACCAATACGTCAAATCTCACTACGTGACAAATAGTGGTCCGACACGCTTTAATTGCGTTTTTGGCAGATGTGATGAACTGCTGTGATTTATTCAGTGATGTGACGATTACGCTCATTATTTACTACGTTTGCTGTCCATTCATTGTGATACCTACGTAATAATATTGTAACTTTATATAAATTACCTTAATTAATCAATTTAAATTTATATTCCATATTGTTATGCCGGCATAACTTGCAATGGGAATAAGTTTATCAAAGGTGGAATAAATTTTGCCAAAGTTATTTTAGGTAGGTAGCTATACCTACACCTCAATACAACATTAATCATTTGTTAATTACCTGCTGTTAAGTATTATTTGAAGCCGTGGTGGCCTAGGAAGCCATGGTGGCCTAGTGGTTTGACCTATCGCCTCTCAAGCAGAGGGTCGTGGGTTCAAACCCCGGCTCGCACCTCTGAGTTTTTCGAAATTCATGTGCGGAAGGGAATTTGAAGTTTTCCACGAGCTTTGCGGTGAAGGAAAACATCGTGAGGAAACCTGCACCAACCTGCGAAGCAATTCAATGGTGCGTGTGAAGCTCCCAATCCGCACTGGGCCCGCGTGGGAACTATGGCCCAAGCCCTCTTGTTCTGAGAGGAGGCCTGTGCCCAGCAGTGGGACATATATAGGCTGAGATGATGAGATGATGATAAAGTATTATTTAAACTAACCAACGAAGGTCTTCTTTCTTACTAGAGCCAACTATTTGTATTGTTACGTGAGCCAAGAATTAATGAAGAGTCAAATATCAATACAGGTCGCGCTCCGTCTGAATCCTAACGTAGATGCCCACTAGATGTCTACTATTATTATTGTGCAAATTTATTTATGTGATCTCAATTTAGCGACCTATATCTACTCGCATGTTGAAAAAGTAATGTTCTAACTAGATGATATAAGTAGGTCCGTACCCTATCCATCTCGGTCCTTCAGCTGCTTGCTAAAATTTAGGAAAGTGCAGGTGACGAATAGTATATAATGTATGATATGATGTGAATTATTGCACTACGTTTGCTATTTTTAACTCTTTGATGAACCGTCCAAGAAACTAAATGTTAACGTTCGCCAAAGAAATCACCGTGAAATATATTGTGAAAGGTTCCATCTTGATACGCAATTCACTTTCCTCGTCTGTCAACAAAGCGTGGCGCGGCTTTAACTAGGTCGTCCTTCCATCTCGTTGGTGGACTTCCTTCGTTGCGCTTGCCGATCCACGGTATCCATTCGAGAACTCTTCGGCCCCAACGGCTATCTGGCCAGGTAACTTACATAGTTTAAAAGTACTAAGACAGTGTATGTATGATGTTATCACCAGAGCTATCGGAGGGCCGGCTGGCGCTGAAGGAGAGCCTGTGCCGCGGCACGCTGCGCACGGCGGCGGCGCTGGGCGCGGGCGACGCGCACCTGCGCGGGCGCCTGCTGTACCACCTGCACGCCGCGCTGGCCGAGCGCGCGCGCCGCTGCCCCGACCAGTATGAGGTGAGCGCGCTCGTCACACAGCTTGAGGAGCCCGGCTGTCGCTAAGGAGAGCCTGTGCCGCAGTACAGCCATTTTGCTTTTATCAATGATATACCAAAACGAAAATTGTCGATTCCCTACTAACCCCCTTATCTTCGAAACTGCTGGGCCAAAAGGTAAAAATAGTACATTGTGTCTTAAGGGCGGTAAACGAGGAATTACGAACGAGAGTCTATTAGAAGCCCGAAGTCAAAGACTGAGGGCTTTAATGAGTCGATGTTCGTAATTCTAGTACCGCCCGTGCGACATACAATGTTTTTCATCACATTTGCGAGTAAAATTGTATATTTATAAAAGAAAAACTAATATTTTTTCAAAAATTGCCGATACCGCTGGCTGCGCTCTTGGCAGCGCCAGCTTCCGCGCCGCCCTCCCCCAGGCTGACCATGCGCACGACGTGCGCGCGCCGCGCTCCTGCGCGCCAGCACGACCAGCACGCTATGCAGTATCACACTCATTTACCGACCTTGGGTTTCATGACAAGCACATTAAGGTCGAGGGTTTTATTTGGGGGGTTGCAACCAAGGTAGCCTGCATGTTACGACACTGTTTACGAGCAAGTGTGATGAAAAAATACAGAAAAATAGTTCTAGAGATACTTAACTTACCTTTATAATAAATTAAAGAAAAGCATAAGTATCTATGATTTAATGTAGAGTAGGTACTGGAGTACGGTACTGGTGGAGGTACTAGAGAAGGTTGGTTGGGAAAACTTAACTAAACACCTCTATAAATGTTTTTCAGGGTTTTTTATTCTTGATGTTGTTGATGAAATGTTTCCATACATCATGCTCGGTGTTTAAAGTGTACGTCGCCAAAAACGTGACAACATCTTGAATCAAAAATTACGATGAAAACTCTTTACAGCATTTTTCATTCAAGCTAACAACACCATCTGCTGCAATATTCCAGATGAAAAAAAATCCTTCCGAATCATGTTGATTTATGAATTATCAGTCCTGACTAATGAATTGATGCCGCGCGTCACATTTACATCCGCGCTGTATTTAGTCAACAGTACGTTCAATCAAAACATGCCTTTGTCGGATAATATGCCACCACAGACTACTAAGAGATACTACGTTATGCCACTGCATAGCGATACGTACTAATCCCTATCACTAAAAGAAGTTTCGTAGACTATGACTTTCAACTACCTTCTATTTTTCAGGAGCTTAAGCCGGAAATCGAGAGCACCATAGAGCAAGCCTACAGTATCCTGCAGGGGGATATCTCCGCCCCGCCCGACCTGGATCTGAGGCGTCGCTACCTCGGCCCCGGCTGCGATAAACCCCAACACGAGAGATTCTTCATCCTTGACGCTTGAAGCTTTCCGTTATTTAATTTATCCAATCTCTAAATAGTATAAAACAAAATCGATTGCCGCTGTCTACTCTTCAGTATGTGTATGGATGTATGCTGAAAACTCCACAACGGATTTAATGCGATTTTGAGTATTAGATAGTGATTCAAGACCAGTGTATATTTATACATAGGTAACTATATATATACCTACCAACACGCTGCGGCTCCGCGCGGGCATATTATAAATAGTTTTGGGAGAAGAGGGGTAAAAACATAAAAGTTATCGCCTTTGATTGTAGACTTTTTTGCGAAGCCAAGGCAGGTCGCTAGTGTAGGTATACTATAAAACAGTACTGTGACGGACTGAGCGACTGACAAAATTCAAGCCTTTTAAACTCCTGACTTGACTAACTGATGATTTATTATACTTACTCAAGTTTGTCTCCTACCAAGTTTCTAGTAAGTGTATGTGTAAGTACGACCTGTGATTCCACCGGCCGCTTCTTGGCTTTCAACCATCTTCTTCAATAAAAGTAGTGTACTTACCTATACAGTATATAGATATACCTATGCAGTGGCGGCGCAGCACCTAAATTTGGCGTGGGCAAGATAAATTTTGCAAGGCCCGGCCTATGATGGCACACCACAATAGATGACGGAAAAACGCCCAATAGATGACGGCTTTTTACATGTGCAAAAAAGCAAGTACCATTCGAGGCGCGAGGCCCCTCTGACCGCGAGGCCGTGGGCGGTGGCCGTGGCCCGTCGCCCACGCCTTGTGCCGCTTCTATGCACCTATTTATTTGAATCGTTATATGTACAGTCGCCATCAGATATTTCGGCACAGATACAAGCTTCATCGTAATCAAGTTTCAAGTCGCATTATATAAGTAGGTACCTACCTAGGTAACTATTTATTCGTTAACCCTTTCCGGCCGAGACACTGTTTTTCCGAATTTTCTTCTAATATGTCAATTAATTGTGGTTCGTGAAAAGATGATTTACGCGCGCTCAAGATAGTTGCACGATTGTATCGAGCCGGCCGGAAAGGGTTCCTCCATCTTACCTTAGTTTATTTAGGGGAAAACGAGCAGGCGGATCGCCTGATGGTAAGCGATTACCGTCGCCCCACACATGCAACAACACCAGAAGAGTCACAAGCGTTGCGGCCTTTAAGGTAGGAGTGCGCTCTTTTCTTGAAAACTTGGAGGTCATATCGGTCCGGTAATACCGCAGGCGATAGTTCATTCCAGAGTTTAAAAATAAAACCCTTGCGTTGGAAAAGAAGTACCTAGGTAGGTACAGTCAAGTGCAAAAATATGTATCTATCTATTCTAACCACTCAAAAATATGTTACCAACGTTCTATTACGTCGGAATAAGTTTCTGTGTATGTGTGTGTGTTTTATGATTTATGTATGTTGGTAAATAAAAAAATCTTTCATTTCATTTCAAAATTCTTTCATTTCATTTCATTTCTGTGGTAGGGTAAGTAAGTGTACCAGTGAATGAACACTTAAGGAAATTTTCGACTTTGTAAATTAATTGGCCACAGTTTCTTTAAAATACCTATTTCTTATTGTATAGCAAAACCAACTACTCTATACTTGGTTGGTTTTTTAGAAAATACTCTATATATAGTTGGCTAACATCACCATTATTCAAGAGTATTACTGCACAATTTGAAGATATAGCACTATTTAAGGGAAAAAATGGAAATCACCAGTGAATGAACGCCAAAATTCTAGTGAATGAACAAAGAAACCAATGAATGAACAACTTTAAATATACAATGTTTTGTTACGTATTATAAAAATACAAAATTGAAAATATATTAATACAACTACATTCAATTCAAACTTAGTTGGTCGATTACATGTCCCAAATTAATTAAAGTACAAAAATAAGTTATCTATTGTTCATTCACTAGATCTTGGAAACTCATAAATGAACAAGCTAGAAGTGACTTTGTTCATTCACTGGAAAACTTGAACCAGATAATGAATCTATATTTTACGTTTATTCCAATACTAGCCTTTCGGTAGATAATATATTTGGAAATATATTAAGTATCTATCTACATGCGTATAAAAATGCGTTAATGCGTAGCAAGGTAGAGGTAACAACTTGCACGTCTATTTTGTAGGTCTACAAAATAGACGTGCAAGTTGCGGAAAGTTCCCAAAAAGTTGGAAAAGTTCTCGGAAACAGGAAATTTTCACAAGAAAAACATAACTAGGACATTTTTTACTTCGTAGTACAGGGCAGTTGGTATGTGTTCATCCGGTAAAAGAATAAAGAATCCGACATACAAGTCCTGACATACCTAAGCAATGTCTGTATACCTACTGTATGTAAACTCTTCTATCTATATATATATATAAAAGAAGAAACTGACTGACTGACTGACTGACTGACTTATAGATCAACGCACAGCTCAAACCGCTAGGCCTAGAGACTTGAAATTTGGAATATATATTGCTTGATAGGTGTAGACGCGCACTAAGAAAGGATTTTTCGAAATTCGAACGGGATAGGGAATAAATGGGATTTATATTTTCACTTCAAAATGGCCCTATTTCCGTAACTATAATTATTAGAAACTTCAAGTTTGGAATTCAAATAGATAATACTAACAGCT
>NC_133474.1:16588035-16599864 GCF_025370935.1 Choristoneura fumiferana | reverse complement strand
TCTGGTGAAATCCAGGCGTGTTTTGGTTAGAAATGGCCTAGAGCCCTATATTTTATTTCACCATAGTGTGAACTATTTCAAGATGATTTAATTTCGGAAAAAACGGTGAGTTTTTACCATTTATTTGATTTTTCAACCTTTTGATATTTCGTTTTTCTTTCAAGTTTTAACTTGTGGCTTTATTGTTCTAGCCGCGAGGCGTTTTTTTTATATATATAAACAAATACCCATTCCTTTCTTTTGGGATCTATTTTTGCGCATCGGCATCGCATTTCGGCATGCTGGATGAAGATTTATAAATTGAAAAGCACGAGGTGTCGGCCGCCATGAGGACCCCGCCCGTGACGCTTCGAATTTTTGTATTTGTTTTTGACTTTATTTTGCGTCCATAAACGGTCAGTGAAAACTTTATTTTAACGCAAGATGCACCAACGTCAGATAATTGAAGAACTATAAAATTTTGAATTTGGAAGTGTAATTCCACATGCCCTTCTGGCTTGCTACTTTAATACTTTTTTGAAATTAGAAGGCAAATGCTTAATGCCGTATTATTTTGGTTGTAATTTAATTTTTAAGAGTTAAAATTGTGTAATTAGCTCATAGCTATTATTTAAGTTATTTTTTTGGCTAAAGAGTCCATTAACCAAGTACGACGAAATCAGACGAGAACTGGGAGCCTCTATCAGGTGAGACCGAGTTTTTATTGCAACGTCTGAGTCCCCGGCTTGGGTTAAAAAAGTCCAAATTTCCTCTATCTGCTGAGTTTTGGCTGTTTTATTTTCTTTAAAAATAGCCTGGCGTCCGAACTTTTATTATTGTGTAATATACACAATAACGCATAAATTTTTTTTTTTTTTTAAAAAAAACATGACATTTGTCGCCAGAGAACAGGGACTGAAGTACTTGTTTTTCGGACTTATTTACATTTATTTGTGAATTTGAGGTTGTTGCATCTCCTTATTATTGTTTTGATATTTATTTTGAATTTTGTTTTGAATGTTTTCAGCAAAATATTCTCGGATTTGATATTTTTAATAAGTTATTTTTGGTTGAGAAATAAGTTTTATGCATTGGTACTTGTGCTTTTTGTTAAACAAAACAACTAAATATTTTTGCTATTAGATATTTACAAAATTAATTATCCATTATTTTGAACAGATTTGGTACTTTGGCATATTTGAAGATTGTTCGGCTCGGTCAAGATTGAATTTAAATTTTTAATAACTGAAAATTTTGTTAATGACTGACTTTTTATAACATTTATTAATTTCATTTTAAAATGGAGAAAGAATTACTGGATCTATCGGAGCCAAGGCTAGCTCATAGTTTGTTAGACCAACCTTTAGTGATTTCAGTAGCGACTTGTACTGATGACTTGAATGATCATCCTCAAAACATTGAATTGTCAGGACGTTTCTTAGACGATCTTAATAATTTAACTGAAATGAACGCTACTAACAATTTAAAACCAATTCAGACTGTAAAGGGTAACTTTTATAAAAAACCTGATCTTTCCAAATTTAGGTATAAATTCAACGGCAAGACTTGTGTTCGTGAATTTTTAACAAATTTTGAAGAGTATTGCGTAGCTCGTGATATTGCTGATAACCACATTTTGAATTCTTTTGCTGAAGTTCTTACGGATTCTGCATTGAAATGGTTTCGTTCAGTACGGACAAACATTTTTACATGGCAGCGTTTAAAATTTGAATTGCTTAGACGTTTTGATAAATTAATTTTGACTATCAACTTGAATTTGACCTGCGTACAAGAAAACAGCGTCAAGGTGAGACTCTGTCAGATTTCATCATTGATTTAGTAGATATGTCGAATAGATTGACAATTCCCTTCAGGAATTAACATTGTTGGAAATTTTGAGACACAACATGCTTCCAAAATATTCCATGCACCTTTTGGGTAGGAATATAATTTCTATTAACGAATTAGTGCAATTTAGTAAAATTATTGAAGAATATAATTCGACTCAAACTGAAGAGCGTAAGCCTCAGATTGATGCGCGAAAATTTAATAAAAAACCTTATGTTGCTGTTGTTACATCACCGCCTTCTGCGAAAAATTGTTTGAAATGTGACGAAAGTGGTCATTCGTTTAAAGAATGCAGGAAAATTCCTGGCATGATTTGCTTTAGATGCAAGAAAGCAAATACTACAGTTAAGTTTTGCACAAATTGCAACCCGGTGGTTGATAATGAACAACCTGGTATTTCTAATTCAAAAAACTAATTTGTCGACCTAAACCTGACATCCAACGCAAAGAATTTTCCGATTGGCTTGATTATTTAAAAACATTTTTTGATATTCATAGAGTTGCACCTATTTTATTTGTAAAGAACGACGACGTTCGTCCTTTTCTGAACTTCAAAGTTCGTGATCGCAACTTTGTAGGTTTATTGGATAGTGGAGCGAATGGTTGCGTTTTAGGCTCGAATAGTCATTTAAAATTTTTAGATTTGGGTTTCAAAATTAATACGGTTTCGAAAAGTGCTCGTACAGCTGATGGTTCTTCTCAAAATATTATTGGTATGATGAACATTCCTGTCACTTGTGATGACAACACTCATACTGTCTCCTTTATGGTAATACCTTCTTTGGAACCACCAATAATATTAGGTTTTGACTTTTGGCGTAAATTTAATTTAGCAAAAGATTTATTTAAAAATATAACGTACGAACGTAGTAGCTCTACCCAAATTTGCTCTGTCACTTCTGTTTCAGAACTTTCTTTCGAAGATAAAAATAAACTAGATAAAATCATTAATAAATTTGAAAATATTTCTTATGAAAAGATGGGTTTAGGTCTTACTAATTTAACAGAACATAAAATTGTTACTGTAGGCGAACCAGTTAAACAACGTTATTGGCCGCTTAGTCCGGCAAAACAAAAAGCTTTGTATGATGAAGTAGATATTTTATTGAAGGAAAATATTATTCAACCTTCTAAGTCCCCATGGTCTTCTCCTGTTTTAGGTGTAGATAAAAAAGATGGCACCACTCGTTTATGTTTAGATTCCCGACGTTTAAATTCTTTGACTGTTAAAGATGCTTATCCACTTCCTTATACGTCACGTATTTTGGATAGTTTGAGAGATGCTAAATTTATTTCAGCTATTGACTTATCTAAAGCTTTTCTCCAAATTCCATTAGAAAATCATCTCGTGAAAAACTGCTTTTGTTATTCCTGGTAAAGGACTTTTTGAATTTATTCGTATGCCGTTTGGTTTGACAAATGCTCCAGCTGAACTGCAGAGATTGGTAGATAAATTGTTTGGCCCTGAATTTGACGGACAAATAATGGCTTATTTGGACGATTTAATTGCTATTTCAAAAGATTTTGACTCTCACTTGAAACTATTAGACATAATTTATGAAAAATTGAAATCTGCTGGTTTAACAGTTAATCTTAAAAAATGTAAATTCTGTAAGGATGAACTACAATATCTTGGCTATGTTGTTGATGGTCGTGGTCTTCACACTGATCCTTCTAAGTTGGAAGTCATAAATAATTTTCCCGTTCCTAAAACCGTTAAAGATTTAAGAAGTTTTTTAGGCATGTGTTCCTATTATCGTAGATTTATTTCAGACTTTGCTTATATAGCGTCCCCTCTTACAAAATTGACTGGCGGTAGTAAAAATTCGAAAAAACCTCTTGAGTGGAATGAGTCTGCCGATATTGCGTTTAATAAATTAAAACAAATGTTAGTTTCTTCCCCCGTTTTAGCTTGCCCTAATTTCGAAAAACCTTTTTTTCTGCATTGTGATGCTAGTTCCGTTGGTATAGGTAGCGTTTTATGTCAAGAAGACGAACAACATGAACAACATCCAATAGCTTATTATTCTCGTGCTTTATCAAGATGTGAACAAAATTATAGTACAACTGAAAGAGAACTTTTATCTATTTTAGATTCAATAGAGCATTTTAGACCGTACATTGAAGGTATGAATTTCACTATAGTTACTGATCATGCTAGTCTCCAGTGGTTACTTAGGTTAACTAACCCGTCAGGTAGACTCGCGCGTTGGGCCGCTAGAATAGCGCAATTTTCATTTGATGTTGTACATAAAAAAGGTAGTTTACATACGGTTCCTGATACTTTGTCTAGACTTGAAATAAATGCAATAGATATTACTCCTATAGAATATCCTGATGATGATATTATTGACCCTTGGTATAAAAAGATATTTGTTAATTGTCAAAAATTTCCTTTACGTCACAAAAGTTTCAAGGTAGAGAATAAAACTTTATATAAATATTGTAAAGCTAAATTTGATCCTAATTCTCGTTTAAATTGGAAAATAGTTATCCCTAAGGAACATGTTATAGAGACTCTTAGAAATAATCACGATGACTTAAATTCAGGACATTTAGGTATTCATAAAACTTTGAAAAAACTGAAGGTACACTATTATTGGTCTGGTATGTTTAAAGATGTTCGAAATTACATAAATTCTTGTGAGACTTGTAAAGCTTATAAACATTCAAACTCTCCTCCATTTGGTTTAATGGTTAATCCTAAAAAGGTGGATCAGCCTATGGTTATGTTGTCTTTAGATTTAATTGGAATTTTACCGAGAACATATTCAGGTCATAGATTCATTTTATCAGTGGTCGATGTTTTCACTAAGTATGTCTGGATGTTTCCTTTAGTTAATGCTACTACGAAATCAATTTGTAAATTTCTTGAAAAAGAGATATTCTTAAAATTTGGCTCTCCTAAAATTTTGATATGTGATAACGGTTCCCAGCTAACTTCAAAAGATTTTGTTGACTTTCTTAAAAAATATAATATTACTAAAATATTTTATAATAGTCTCTACACCCCTCAAAATAATGTTATAGAGAGATTTAATAAGACTCTAGAATCCTGTATCTCTTGTTTTGTAAAAGACGATCATAGAACTTGGTCAAAATTTTTACCCCATGTTCAATTAGCTTTAAATTGTAGCGAAAACTTAGCTACGGAGTTTACTCCTAATTTTCTGATGTTTGGTAGAGAAGTCATTGTCGATGCTGCTCTACATAGAGTAAGTAATTCTATTAATAATTTAGATGAAATTCAAATTGGCAACCGTCAATCTTACGCCGAATCTTTAAATAATCTTAGTACTATTTTTGAAAAGGTTACTAGTAGTTTGTTAAAAGCTTATAAAAAGAATGCTGCCATTTATAATAAGGGTAGAAAGTTTGTTTCATATAATGTAGGTGACATAGTTTGGAGACGTAATTTTGTTCAATCCAATGCATATAACTATTTTTCTGCTAAACTTGCTCCAAAGTTCGTTAAATCCGAAATAACTGAAAAAGTTTCTAATAACGTTTATGTTTTAAAAGATTTAAGTAAGGGTTCAACAGGTCGTTACCATGTTAAGGACATCATTAAAATTTAACTTTGTTCTTTAAGCTTCTATAGCTTTTAGTTTTTGTGTATTGTATTTCTACACTTTGATATTTTTTGTTTGCTAAACAGACATGGCAAAAATTGTTGATGAAAGGGAAAGTCATTTTTTATGAGTTGGAATGTCTTAGTTTGAAGTCGATACTCTTTTTTGACTTATTATTCTTTCGCTCTTTGCGTAGTTTATCTTAATTTTTATATAAAAAAAGAAGCTCAACTTTCTTGTTGGCTGCCTTTTGTTTGGATAGCGTGTTAATTTTTGAAAATTTATCCAATTTTGTCTCTTGTTTTGTAACTGGGTTTAGTTTATGAGGTTTTATATGGTAGTGTGTTAGGTATGTATGAATAAATGCCTCTTGAAAGGATGTATGATAGGTAAAACTAATTTCCAATTGCTGAAGAAGATTTCAAAATATTTAATTTTGGCTCTTTCGTCTTTGCATTTTTGATACATGAATAGTAGTTCTGTTTAGAAAGAACACTTTTTCTTCTAACTCATAAAATCTTAAACTAATTTGTATATTTTGTAGATTTGTGTATTTTTCTTCAAGTTTTGAGTAGTAGATACTTTGCTCTACTATAAAAAACTTTGAACTTAGATATTTTTGGTTCAATTTTCTTCACACATATTTTGGTTTTAAAATTTAAATTTAACATTTTGGTTAAAATAATTTTAGAATTTGCATGCTGTAGTTATTAAGTATCCTATTGGGAGTTCATGGATTAGACTAGCACGCGTGCACATTCCTTGTTGTGACTTTTGGATTTGACTATAGGATTTTGTTTCCTCTTTCTTAGATTTTGCTATCCACTTCTGTGCCCGGAAAGTCAGTGGAGTTGTGCCGACCACAGTTAAGTGTGATAATTTTTCCCTTGACACGTCTCCATATTGTAGAGCGTGCAAGTCTTTTTGGATACTCATGCCTGGGAGTCTGGTGGTGTTGCGCCAGTCATGATGTTTTTCCTTTTAGAAACCTTCTGTGTCCGGAAAGTCAGTGGAGTCGTGCCGACCACAGTATGGTATTTTTTTCTTGGTTTCGTCTCTATTGTAGAGCGCCCAAGATTTTGTTACTCATGCCTGGAAGTCTGGTGGTGTTGTGCCAGTCATGATGTTTTTTTTTCCTTTTTAGAACACGTCTGTGTCCGGAAAGTCAGTGGGGTTGTGCCGACCACAGTACGGTGTATTTTTCTGTAGTTACGACTCTATCATAGAGCGTTCAAGCTTATTTTGGTACCCATGTTTGTAAGGATACTGTTGAGGTAAACATGGAGTTATCGTACTTCGTAGCGTTTTAGTCAGTGGCTGATTTGCCTACTGAATTTCAGTCTACTCATTTAAACTTTTGTTAGAAATATTACTTGTCTATCTTGAGTCAGCGGCGAAGGTGCCCAGCTGATCTCTTGGTCTTTTTTGACGGGTTATGCAAGTAAGATTTTGAGTTTCAATTAGCTATTGGGATTTACTTTTGAGAAAATTATTTGACTAAGCTTGAGTCAGCGGCGTAGGTGCCTAGCTGATCTCTTGTACTTTGAGACATGCTTGTCAAGTAAGTTTTTGTTTAGATTTTCGCACGTTTATCTTAACAATTAAATAATTTTCGAATAGTTTAGAGTCAGCGGCGAATGTGCCTAGCTGAACTTTGGTCCTTGGTGACAGGCTATTTCAGAGAGTTTTGTTTAAGTTTTTTGATAATTTTACTTGTTTAGCTTCGAGTCAGTGGCGAAGGGGCCTAACTGATCTTGTTATCCTTAGCGGTGGGGTAAGCAAGTAACATTATGTAGAGTTTCTATGAAAGTAGAGTTTAAGTAATTAGCAGTAATTGTTAGACTTAATGTTTTGAATAATTGTTTATTCTTTCTCTTATTTAATTATTTCTACTGTTTTTACCGTAGGCCTTGATGCATCTGTTTTCAGCGTCGGTCACGCGAATTCAGGTGATGCCGAGGGTAGAGCAGTGACTTGGTATCTTTGACCGGGATTCCTTTTCTTATTTTGAGATAGTTAAGTTAAAACTTTTGAGCTTATGGTTGTTGTGATAATGGACATAGAGTTCAATCTTTATAATTAATAGCTTTCACTTTTGGAAGATTTGATGATAGAGTTTGAAGTTTGCAATCTTGCATGCTTTGAATTTAGGTTTGGAGCTTTGATTTTGTTTCAGAAACATCTCCTTGAGGTTTTCCCAGCCTTATTAATTTTTCTTATCAATGTAGAGTCTTAAATTAAAACTTTGTTTTCTTTGAAACCTTTGATAGAGCTTTAGTGCTTTATTTTTTTTCGGGAAAGGGTGAATTGTAGTGTTGTATTCCCAACTCTACAACCAAGTTGGATCGTTTTGACAGTTTATTTAACAAAATTATTACTTTAGGGTAGTTTCAACCGCACCTGTCACAAATTATTAAATAATTGAGGTAGGTGTTGATTTTCATTGGTTTAGAGGAGTTTTAAGAGGCTGAAAAGGCTTGATTCCATGGTCAGTAGTTTTGTTGGAGTAATTAAAAAAATATTTCTTCACTTTCCTTTCATCTCACCATCCATCAAGATGGCTTGAATTTGAATTTTTATTAATCTGGTGAAATCCAGGCGTGTTTTGGTTAGAAATGGCCTAGAGCCCTATATTTTATTTCACCATAGTGTGAACTATTTCAAGATGATTTAATTTCGGAAAAAACGGTGAGTTTTTACCATTTATTTGATTTTTCAACCTTTTGATATTTCGTTTTCCTTTCAAGTTTTAACTTGTGGCTTTATTGTTCTAGCCGCGAGGCGTTTTTTTATATATATAAACAAATACCCATTCCTTCTTTTGGGATCTATTTTTGCGCATCGGCATCGCATTTCGGCATGCTGGATGAAGATTTATAAATTGAAAAGCACGAGGTGTCGGCCGCCATGAGGACCCCGCCCGTGACGCTTCGAATTTTTGTATTTGTTTTTGACTTTATTTTGCGTCCATAAACGGTCAGTGAAAACTTTATTTTAACGCAAGATGCACCAACGTCAGATAATTGAAGAACTATAAAATTTTGAATTTGGAAGTGTAATTCCACATGCCCTTCTGGCTTGCTACTTTAATACTTTTTTGAAATTAGAAGGCAAATGCTTAATGCCGTATTATTTGGTTGTAATTTAATTTTTAAGAGTTAAAATTGTGTAATTAGCTCATAGCTATTATTTAAGTTATTTTTTTGGCTAAAGAGTCCATTAACCAAGTACGACGAAATCAGACGAGAACTGGGAGCCTCTATCAGGTGAGACCGAGTTTTTATTGCAACGTCTGAGTCCCCGGCTTGGGTTAAAAAAGTCCAAATTTCCTCTATCTGCTGAGTTTTGGCTGTTTTATTTTCTTTAAAAATAGCCTGGCGTCCGAACTTTTTTTATTGTGTAATAACTACAATACAGCATAATTTTTTTTTTTTTTTTAAAAAAAACATGACACTGGGAAATGAGCAGGCAGATAGGTTGCTAGCCTGGCTATCACAGGGGGATGACATGTTTCTAAGCCATATGGTACTCGAATTGGTGCAACTGGCTAAGGAGTGCGTTTCCAAATGGCAGGAACTTTTTAGTGCATGGCATTGTTGAAACAAAGGGCATTTGGTATGGTACCATGCAGAATAAGGTATTTAAAGTTCCCTGTTTGATTGTGCCGCCTGTAGGGCCTTCTTGTGTCAAGCCAACTACTGTTCGATCTGGTCACAATTCCACTTAATTGTTTTTTTTGCATTTGATGAGAGTTGTGCAATCACCTTTGTGTATTAAAATGTAATAAACGACTGAAGACCTTATCATTTCTGTGGAATGTGATCAGAATAAGGAGATCAGAGTCAGCGGTATTTGGATGGTATGGGCTGTCAATGGAGGTGTTAATGTAATTCTCAGTCGACCGCTTTCAAGAAATAAGCGATGCGAATTTACAAGATTCATTGGAGACGGGCCTTTGCATCCAGAGCAGTGGTTTAGTGCAAGGGAGAGTGTAATATTTTTGTATGTGTGTAATAATATCTGAGGCTCCCAGTGAGGCTGACAATAGTCACATTTGGTGTGCACAAGCCTCGTTAAAATATAGAAGGAAAAAAAAAAAAAAAAATGAATTTAGGAATTAAATTTGGTTTTGTTTTGTATTGTTTCAAAAACATTAAAAACATAGCAGTAACATTAACACATACTGCATTATTCTAAAAATACCTTAATCCCAGAGACTACAGCTTAACTAATGACTAAAGTGAAATGTATCCCAGTTAACTTAGTTAATGTACCTAATGTAATTTCCAATTATGAAAGTTAGATTAACACCAATTATCCGAACAAAAGTCCCACCTATTTTAAAGCTAACATTCAAGGTATTCAAAGCATATTTTACAATTACAAGGAAGTGATTCACGACACCAGTTAAGGATTGTTGATTGAAAAGCATTAAAAAGCGACTTACTGACGACGAGCAGCCAGAGAGAGTGCCGACCTTCGTCTGGCTAGCATAGACCTTACGAGCCTCCCCAGCATTCCTATAAATAGGGAAAAATCAATCCTGGAGTTAGTAGGGCCCTCATGCAAAGTTAAGTTTCACCGACCCGTAATCGGTGCTCACTTACCCGGAAGGCTGCTGGTATTTTGCGTCCAAGGGTCATTTAAGAATAAACTTCACTTAATACTAACTTAACAAGAGAATTATCGAGGTATTTATTAAAAAAACTGTAAATAAGAGTGATTGTTTATACAAACTAACTTCCAATTGATTTCATGTTTGACAGTTGTTTTAGTGTTGCTAGTGCGCGGAAACTAGGTTCTACCAAAATAGGTTTTTAGTAGTTTTTTTCTACAGTGTTTTTCATTTTATTCATGCTAGAGCTCGCTTTTTAACCATTGATATTTTGTAAAAATCTGTCTCGCCCGGCCCTCAGCCACCGTATATATATATGCTAAAGCTTAGCTAAAGAGCGGCGGCTCAGTGCGGGAACAAAACGCTTGAAATAATTAAATAACTGCTTGCACAAATCGTGCATTGACACAGCGATTATACGTAGACATGGCGCCTTCCGTTGAGAACTCCTCGGTATCCCATTAGCGATTTCGACAGAAAATCGTTTCAAGATTTTATTAGCTTCGTAAAACAACCTCAATGCCTAATTGAATCTTTTTCCAATATTTGCGCCTTGTCGATCACTGTCGTCTATTCTATTCGATACAGGTCTACTTCGACCACAACTCGGTGACCTTAACCCTTGGAGGGCACCGCCAACGTACACCTTCACGCCCTATCGATCATCGGCTTAACAAGCTACATCAGCGGTCGGCCCAGGATCGGTGCCTGATTCCGGTTGTCTTTTGTTTTATTTAGCAAAGAATCAAGCCAGCTTGGCTCTTGAGTGCTGGACTTGAGTTTTGATTGGAAAACTTGTTCCACCCAGAAATTTAAAAGTTAGTAAAGGAATTAAATTAAATGATAAAACTTAGAGGAAGAATTAGGAACAGTGAGAAGTAAACTTTAAGAAAACCGAATTGAAGACAGGAAATTGAAATGTTGTAGACTTGTTGTGGAAGATATTCTGTAGTACGCTATCCAGTATTCAGTCAAAAAAAGCTTAAAATATTCTGCATCACATGGTGTAAATGACAGAAAAGTGTTTTTTTTAGATAGCGCCTATTGGCTTAGGGGGCAGAATATAGGTACAGTCACCAGCACCAATATCTGACACAACAAGCGTGCATAAATATCTGATACGACCCTATTTCAAGGGCCGGAAGGACGTGTCAGATATTTTTGCACGTTCCGCTGTGGCAGATATTAATGCTGGTGACTATACCTATATTCTGCCCCCCTAAGCCAATAGGCGCTATCTAAAACAAATCGCTTTTCTATCATTTACACCATGTGATGCAGAATATTTTAAGCTACTTACACAATGAGGGCTATCGTTTTTTGTCTCACTAGATGGCGCACTGTTGCGTGAGGTTTTTAAGTATGGCTTTCAAAGTCTGTTATTACGGGCGTGAAAACAAAGTTTAGATTAAAATCATATTGAATACACCTTAAAACCGTACCATAAAAATATCGAGCATGCCACAGTGTTTCATAGTCCCCGTTTTGTTCGGAAAAAAGGGAGGACAAAGATTTCCGAAAGACAAAACTGTCTCAAAACACAGACATTCATTGCCCCGGAACGCATATTTGCCATAATTAATTTCAGATATTGCAAAATATTCACAAAATTATTCCAATTCTAAATAAACCCGCGTAGCTCACCCAAAAACTATGAGATTTGACATTTCGGAGACCTCACGCTACACTAGCGCCTCTAGTGGTGAATTCATACGCGATAGCCCTCATTGTATTAATAATTCAAAAGTGTTTTTTTGAGATAGCGCCTTTTGAGGACAGCAGTATTAGTAATTTGGAATCTCACATATCGTTGCA
>NC_133474.1:16586358-16587935 GCF_025370935.1 Choristoneura fumiferana | reverse complement strand
TTTTAAAATTAATTGTTCTCACACAGTGCGTGGAACGAAACAGCAAAACGTCCACACCAACCATACCAGGAAATCGGAGCATAAGGCACATGTACCAACGAAACGAATAAAAAATATAAATCCGGTGTAAGTATCCCGTACCGATAGTATTAGGAACAATTTAATAGTCAATTGCTGGGTGGTCGCAGTACCGGTTGTTAACATCGTATAGACTTTTAAGTTAAAAGCCGAAATATAGACAAATACCGAGCACCGCTACTCGTCTTTACAACATTGCACCTATCACATTTACTCTTACGTATTTTGTTTTTTAACCGACAAAAAAAAAACTGAGGAGGTTCTCCAGTCGACGCGTATATATATTTTTTATTTATTTATTTGTCAACAAATATAAAAAATTAAATAGGAGAGAAAGGAGAAAAAGGTTTATTATTCTCTGCCTTTTGGTTGTTTCGGCGGTTTCATTTTTTAATTATTGTATACGCTGTGAAGTTTGAGTCAAGTTTTAATCATCTTCTGGGCCCAATTGCATAATAAAGTACAAGCTAATAGTATTAGTGAATTTCAATACAAAATCGCTAATAATATTAGCTTGTACTTTGTTATGCAATCCGTGAAGCCGTGGTGGCCTAGTGATTTGACCTATCGCCTCTCAAGCGGTCGTAGGTTCAAACCCAAGCTCGCACCTCTGAGTTTTCCGAAATTCATGTGCGGAATTACATTTGAAATTTACCACGAGCTTTGCGGTGAAGGAAAACATCGTGAGGAAACCTGCACAAACTTGCGAAGCGATTCAATGGTGCGTGCGAAGTTCCCAATCCGCACTGGGCCCACGTGGGAACTATGGCCCAAGCCCTCTTGATCTGAGAGGAGGCCTGTGCCCAGCAGTGGGACGTAAATAGGCTGGGATGATTGTTATGCAATCGGGCCCTGGTCTCCACCACGCACTATTGTCACATTGATTGACGCTTCATTACCGGCGAGAATAAGAGCTGTCAAAAATAAATTCGCTCATAATGCTCTTTTTGCCATAATGATGCGAGCCACAAGCATCGACTTCCATCGTTCATTGACGACGATGTGGTTAGTATGTACCCGATTATTATTGTTTATGTGGAACGCTAAGCGAAACGTAGCCATTAAATTTGAAGTTTACGGGTTAGTCTTGCGTGATAGAGATTTAGAGCTTTAATAAAAATAACGAATTGTTATTACTGTAAATACAAGCCCGTCCCGAGACATAAGAGAAAGTACGTGGGAAAGTATCTAATGTAGATAGGGTATTATGTTGATGGAAGGAGATTTGGCATTAAGCAGATTTACTAAATATAACTTGCTTTGTCTGAGATCGAACCGGCCCAAATAAGAAAAATACCCCTTATTTTTATGATGCAATCGAAAGAATAGACAAAAAATGTAAATTTCAACTCGATTGAATTCAATAATTTTGAAAAAAATTGGCTGTTCTGACGGACGGATAGGCAGACAGATACGTTGACTAAATAAGAGTTCCGTTTTTTTTCCGGCGGCGATTACCATGCTTAAAAGTGTACGCAGAGCTGGCTATATCTTCACAA
>NC_133474.1:16363904-16583130 GCF_025370935.1 Choristoneura fumiferana | reverse complement strand
CACTTTAAGAACTTACCGAAGATAAAAAGGCAACTTCCTAATAAAGTTTTTATATGAATTGTCAAAATATACCACGGACAGTCATCTTCTCGATATTCGAACAAATTGTGCATTCTGCTACAGCTTTACGATTTCATAAATGCACAAGAAATGTCTGATAAAACGAAATAGCGCATTGAGATATATTTGCCAAGTTACATGGACGTCCACATAGCGCAAGCGGTCACAGGAACTAGCCAGGTTGTCGAACCAACGCTAAGCCTTGTACAACAATGGTACAATACAGTATCAGATTTCGGGACCTAATGACACTGTATGTGGCATCCAGGGCGTGAACGTATATGGTGGTTCGTGCTGTTCAGAGAAAGCAGGGAGAAAATATTTTACAACCAAATCAAAACTTGAATTCAATTTTGAAAATCCTCTGTGTTTATCAAACGCTAAGCAGTAGTGAAACACAATATTTTTCAATTAAATTATCAAAACACTCAAAACATAACTCAGAGTTCATGGAACTCTCCTGCGCAACAGATATCAGTATCTATTTTTCCACCGTAACGGTTATCCAATAGAGTTCGTCGGCAAAAATATTTTTGTATAAGAGGCAGCAACATTTTACTTACTTCTCCTTGTGTTAAAAATAACATTCTACCGGTCTAAACTGTACACCGTACCTATATTTTCGCGGCTTGATTTTTCTCAGATGTCTCGGCCTCATCTTTCACACTCGCTCTGTGGCTAGCTCAGGTAACGGCGAATTAGCGAGTATATCGAACTTAGTAGTAATCAATCGCACTAGAAATCTATTACTGTATTAAACGCTTGGCAACGTCTGTGACGAGAGGATAGAAACGTGCCGTACCTACCCACACCTTCCCGGTTGATATACATACATAAGTTAATATGGTTCGACTTATTAAAGTATTAAATATTTACATAAGTTTTTGGCAATATTGTTCATTGCTGGACAACAAACGTATTACAGTCGTTGGTGTGTTCATTCGCATTGAGAGCGCAGTGCAGTGTCGGCAACGAGCGAGTCACGTCACGACAGGATGTTGTCGTTGGGTCAATTGTCGCAAATGGTGAAGGAACACCTTGGACTCTACACCTCCGACGATGGAATACTTCATTTCAGTAAATGGGTAATCGCTGAATCATCCGTGGCTGGACGTGGACTATTTGCCACCGAAGATATTTTGCCAGGAGAAGTGCTTTCGTTGACCACCCGCTTATCAGTGGTCCCGCGCGGCGTCTATAGAAATCGAACCACATGGATGTACAGTGTGTTGCAAAATTGATGCAGAAAATACTTTCAAGATCCGAAATGTGGTTTATTATTATGTTCGGAACAGTGTCAAAGTGATGAATGTGCATTTTAATGACTGTATAATATCACGTGGGTTTTTTAAAATTCCTGTTGAAGATTTTGACTACAGAACGGTGCCTCGCGCGCTAACAGCAATACGAGCGTTATTATTAAATGATGATCAAAACAATTACTTTCCGCCCTTCAAGCCCATGTGCTACCTCAACACGGAACAGAAATCCGGGACCTGCAAGAATACTTTGAAATACCAGAAAGTGAAGTAGAATTTATGAGGCTTGCTTGCTGTGTTCTTGATGCAAATGCGTATCAAATAGCTACAGCTTACGGGAAAAAGGAAATGAGTCGAAGAGGGTTATATCCGTTTCTGCGCTGATGAATCATACTGCGTACCAAATACAAAGTACAGTTACAACAGCGAAGCACAAATGACGTAAAGGCAAGTAAGCACATACAGGCTGGAACTGAAATATTTACCTGTTACTCTGGGTTCTATGGGAACTCCAAGTAGGCAAGCTCAACTCTACAAAACTAAGCACTTTTTATGTAAGTGTGACCGATGCGCGGACCCTACCGAACGAGGGACTATGCTAGCCGCTCTTAAATGTTTTTCTACTGAATGCCCAGGTAATCTTCTTCCTATACAACCCCTGAATACAACGAGTGCGTGGCAATGTCTGGAATGTGGGTTACGGGTGCCCAGAAAAAACATCGGAGCCGTGCAGAGTGCTGTTGCAGTTTACTGGGATCAGTGAACTTTGGCAGTGTGGACTCTCTAGAGAAGTTCCTCACCACCCGGATAACCAAATACATTCCGAAGACGAACCAAGTAGTAGTCGACCTTCAGTGTTGTCTTATTTGGGAGTTTGGAGAAGCTGAAGGCCTTCGATGGCATGGTAAGGTCTTAGTCCTATTAAACGAAGCTTACGTAAGCTAGTATTATGTAGTTAAGTATGTACCTATATGTAGTAGAAGCTAGATGACGTCGGATCGGCAGACGAACTATAAATAGCAGCAAGAATACAATAACCATTAATCTAAGTAGGAAGGAACAAACTCATTTGAACGTGAAAACAATAATTCAGTATTCTCGCACATGAATTTTGAAAAACTCAGAGGTGCGAGTCGGGGTTTGAACCCACGACCCACTGCATGTGAGGCGATAGGTCAAACCATCAGGCCACCACGGCTTCACTCACTTATGGTAGGTACGCTCACAATATAAGCTTATGAAATTGTATAAAAACTGTGGGTACAAGTTACTTCTCATTGTCATAGTATTATGAAAGTACAGTCTGCAGCAGAAGTGGATGAGCAGTGACGGTGTTCAAAATGGTCTACACACGACTCTACTGCCAAGGTAATAAGAGAGTGTTTACATCATTTGGAGCACAACGGCCGCTCATCTACTTCTGCTGCTGACTGTACCTAGGTGGCCCAGCTGTGCTAAGATTTTTTGTTAATCTTGATAAGTATTCAAATAAGCTTCAAAAGTAAAACGTTACTTAAAAAATTAAGTCAAGTTCTATTTTTAGATTTGAACCCGAGATCTCCAGTTTGCAAGTCCAACACTTAAGCTACTGTTACACATGCTTGTTGCTAGCACGAAAGCATGCTACTATTGAGCAAATCCTATCTACTAGCATGTGTGTTGTGTATAGAACACGTGCTACTACTAAGTATGCTTATTTAGTGATATACTGGTACTTCAGACAGTAGCAAGCATGCTTATTAGCATGCTAGTAACGAGCATAATATGTGTAAGCCGACCTTTATTAATAAACCACCGCGCAAATTACAGAGGTGTCGAAATAACCAATGTTATTGCGCGTAAAATTTACGCAAAAAAAACACTAAAAATCGAAAAAACGCGTTTTCTTATGGATGAGTGAGATCAATCCTTTTAGGGATAAGTTCGCCTTTGTACTCTTTTGTTTTCTTTTTCTATTATTTTTGTGTTTTATGTACAATAAAGTATCTACATAAATACATAACATAGTAAATTTCGTCGAAATCGTTCAAGCCATTTTCGAGATTTCCGAAGTAAATATATACAAATATCAGATTTGGCTAAAAGTATAACCTTACAGTAGAATTAAAAGAAGAAACTCAAAAAACACTGATTACAGTGGCCGTGGTCAAAAGTGATGTGATGTGTCTACTCGGATCGTGATCACGGCGGATGTGGTGGAAACGTCGAGGTAAATATTACGTCTAACCACACGTAATAAGTCCTGTTTGTGGTATCTTGATTATGAGTGAAAATCACGAAAGTTTAAAAGGTTGAACAATAATGTGTAATTTATTACCGACTTCAAAAAAGGAGGAGGTTCTATGTTCCAATGTTTGTATTTTTTATGTATGTTCACCGATTACTCAATCAATTGTGGTACGATTTTCAAAATTCTTTTATTTATTCGAAAGAGTATTCTTCTGAGGTGGTCTCATTGTCACCAAGTCAAGATCTGATTGATGATGGGATTCTAGGGAAATCGAGGGCAAACCTCAAATTTTATAGGCACACCTATGGCTTTTTTTTTTTTTTAGCTTTAAGATAAGCATTTACATTCAGAAAGTATAATTTGGTAACCTGGACTTGATGAAGAAGAGTGTAGATGACCAATGAAATTCGTCAAAGCTAAGTAATGCTCGCTCGTCTATAAACGATCATGATTAATATACCTAGATAAGCGACTAAGAAGAAGCTTAAATTAATGATTCTTTCGAACTGATCTGATGCTGAAGCCGAAAGGTAGGCAACGGAACTCTGTTATAAAACAACGTAACTAAGCCGTGTTTGGGCTTGATGAAATCGTTGTAAGATTTACTTTGGCTAAGAATCACTAAAAAGTGAGAAATAAAGAAAAAAAATAACAAAAAAGTAAAACCGACTCCAAAAAAATAACAAAAAATGGAACCGACTACAAAACCCTTGAAAATATTTTTCTATGTACCTACGAGCTCGAAGTCGGTGACTCAGCACGACCCAGCAGGAGGGATTGAAACCCATAGTATGTAGTAGGTGAGGTAGACGACTATTGTTCCACTCCTGCTGGCTCGTGCTGAGTCACCGACTTCGAGCTAGTAGGTACCTACCTAGAAAAACGATTTTGGTCACTGATTTTTAATAGCAAAGCCTGCCTGTTTGAGGTTCTTTCACACATACATCGAAGTTTGTTCAGATTATTTTCGATTTAGGGATCCCTTTACGAAATAATCAGCTCTACAGTACTAAATTTGTTAAGAGTCAAGTATCAAGTGTCAAGGTTTAAATCTTAAATAATTTACTTTACCTTACCTACTCAGTTACCTCATTACTAACACCAACATTATAATAAATCATCAACATTATCATTGGAAGACCTAAAAGTTGAATGAAAACCACTATGCTCGCTCACACCCCATTAAAATCCTGATTAACAACTTCTTAAAATAACTCTAAACAAACATTAGATGCAACGACGAAGGCGTTTAATGTCGACAAAAGCATTAAACATTATATATGTGATCGACCTACATTACGTCAGATTCGACATGTAAACGGAGCCATGAATCAGTTTATAAGATTTACTCCAGTCGCTATTTTCATATCGGGTCATGTGCACAGTTATCGCGCCAGTCAGCCGCGGCCCGTTGCTGGGACCATGCTAGCAGTAGTGCCACTCTTAATTTGAATCCTACAATGGCAATGTCGTCAAGAGAAGAAGCCCTCAAGCAGCATCTCGAACAAAACCTAGACAACACAAACACAAGCTGTTCTTGGGAGATCAAGCGCTCCAATCTTGGCGGCAGAGGGTTGTTTGCAACGAAACCGATTAAAAAGGAAGCCTGATTTTTATCAATAAACCATTAGCTATAGGCCCACGCGCAGATTGCAACCAAGATGCCTTCTGTAGCATTTGTTTTGAAATAAGTGAATTCTGTGAAAAATGTGACAAGTGTTTTTTAATCATTTGCTCTCAAAATTGTAAGTTAGCAGCACGACATACTGAAAAATGTGACTTTATCATGAATAATTGGAATTTTGAAGAAAGTTCAAAGGTTGAAACACGAGAGCTGTCTGAAATTTTGATCTATTTAGACTGCCTCTTGTTGTCAAGTGAGCAGATGCTAATGTTGTCTTGGCTACAGAAAAGCAAGTTCAGCAACGTTTACTTCTCTGAACTGAAAGCATTCCTGGCAAAGAATATTATCCCTGAACATCAAGTAGATGATATAAAAATGATTTACTCAGTTTTAAAAATTAATTCATTTCGCGTATCTGGCAACAGCCAAAAGAAAATGGTACCTCTTCGCGCTTTGTATCCTTTATCCGCATTTCTGAATCACAGTTGTATCCCAAACACGAGAAATCAATTTAATGACGAGTATTTTATGGCGGTTTACGCCAGTAGAGATATCAAAGCAGGCGAAGAGATAGTAAGCTGTTACACTGGGCTGTTATTGTGTACCCCTGCTAGAAGAATTCAGTTGTATAAGACTAAAAGTTTTTGGTGTAAATGTGAAAGATGCTCCGATTCTACGGAAATGGGAACTAGACTATCAGCACTGAGGTGCTTTGACAAGGAGTGCGTTGGAGTTCTTTTGCCGGTAACTCCTTTAGACCCTCAGTGTGAGTGGCAGTGTGACAACTGCAGAGCCATGGAACCGCCCGCACGCGTTGCCGCAGTTCAAAGCGTACTGGGCAGCCTCGTAGGAACATTCAGCCTGGATGACCACCTCCAGCTAGAAACTTTCGTACTTGAAAGACTAGCTGTTTTAATACCCTACTCCAATCACATTTTTGTTGATATGCGGCTGAGATTGGCACTGAACCTTGGATTTGTTGAGGATTTGAAACTGATCGGTATTGTTAGCACGTCGATTGACTACGTACGGCATGATTGATGTCAAACTAAAAGATACTCGTAGTAAGGTAAATGTCCTAGAGTTTGACGTGCTAATATTATACACAGTAGACGACACTCTTCTGTCACTTCTATTGCTAATGACATAAAATTAAAGATGGCAACTACTATTAGACAGCGACTAGTACTCGGACGTTTACCTTGCCATTTTTGAATGGATAACATTTACCAACTCTATCTACAAATGAACACTAACAATTAATGTTCGTCACTAAGGGGCTGTTTCACCACCCATTGATTATTTTTATTTGATGGATAAATGTGATGCCGTCTCTGTTTGTTTTGTTCCAATAGACGGAGACGGCATCACATGGCATAAATAAATTTAATCAGTGGATGGTGAAACAGGGGGTAAATGTTGTTAAACTAATTTTCTAAAATAAGATGCATGAAAAACTTTATTTAAATATAATAAAACAACGGGCGAGTGCGAGTTGGTGTGCGGAGAAACAAGGATTTTAATAATATGGATGTTTAACATGCAACGTTCGTAGCTGTGTGTTTGTAGGTAAATAAGTTGTGGTTTCAAAATGTACAAACCATTTTTCGCCACTCCGGTTTCGATTGAGCTGAAATTTGGCGTGCTCATGGAAGTTCAGTGATAATACAATAATCTAGCACTGAAATCCTGGTGGTCCGACCAGGATTGTATCCGCAGGACGGAACCCTACATCGGTTTATGGCATCGACTTGAAACTTGGTACAGATACAAATGTATACATTTGTATGTTTAACCGTTATAGAAATAGAACGAAAGCTAACACATAAGGAGGTATACAAGGGCCTGTATTGTTTACGGTTGTATTTTATGGTCATAAACAGGTACCTAAACCTAGTCAGTTTGATTCTTTAGTTATGCACGGAACCCTCGAATGCGGGTCCGACTCGTACTTGGCCCGCTTTGAATCACATCACTCAAAAATGCTATTAAAGTAATAAAAATCTGTCAATTACTACAATACTACAGCCCAATGGGCGCTAATTGACAGGCGAAATATCGCTAGGTGGCGTTAGTAAGTATCGTAAGATTTGTTTGACGTTACGGAGTAAAATTTAGCCATATGCCCCCATTATGTATAACGTTCGCCTAGTTTGTAAGAAATGCCACCACCTTTGAATAATATTTTAGAGTGATTATTTTCTAAAATCGATCCCCAGGTCCAAGCACAATAATTTAATATTAGCTTCTCAATTATATCTTCTACGTGGAAACTAAAAACACCATGTAACAAACAGGCATGTACTTGAGACTTTTTAAACTTAATTTTGTTGTTTGGTTGTGCTATAACTAGGATTTGATCCCGCGTTGTTCCTCATCATCATCACATCAGTCGTAGAACGTCCACTGTTGGACATAGGCCTCCCCCATAAAAGAGGGGGAGAGTGGGGCCAAGAAAAATACTGATACCTACCGTTATGATTTCAATCTTTTAGGTCAAACTGGACTGGACGAAATCTGGTCTGATTGAAATAGGTGTCCAGACAATCAGACTTTATAATCATTATTTTTATACGTAATAATGCGGAATCCTAGCTGTTGCATAACAGTTTTTTTTAACAACACACAGTTGAGTCCAACTTCCACAAATCACTCGAGTTGAGGAAATAAACATTACATATTTATGTCTTTTCTGGAGTTATATGCCAACTTAATAATAAAAACAGCCACAACGATAGAGCGGAAACGTTTACGGCATGTTTTTCACAAATTATAAAGTTTTACAAGTTATTCTGGATAGAATGTTATTCAGACAACTATAATTGTTGCTTGTTTTTTTCTGCTATATCTAAGTACATTAACACTGTGGTAGGTAGGTAGTACGTCTGTATAAATAGATGTTTATGTTTGCTCACTGTTGTGGAGGTTCTTTGTATCCTTTGAGTATTTATCTAGATAAATACACAAAGTTTGTACCTATCAGATTCTCTGACGCGTTGTGGTTTTCATTGAGTCAAGGTTGATTTCTGAGATGATGCACAAGGCTTGCTGGCTAAGACATTGCCGTTTGTTTAACGCTGACTCGTCAAAAGTTACCATCGCTCTTTGAAGAAAAAGTTGGGGAAATTGATATCTACTAGACAATAGGTAGGTAGTATTAGTCAATTGTCTGCAGTGATAAGATTTTTTGTGTAAGTACCTACAAGGTCATGTTTTTATAAATGAAAGTCATTGAACACTTTAGTTAGAACCACTGATATATTAAACTGGTTAGAACAATAGAAGTGCGTCGTGCGAGTAGAACCAACTCATTGCTGCATTTGGACGCGACTCGTCAATGCGCATGTAGGACACGCCAACAAGGCGACCGCGGCGTAACCACTCATTATCATGTTAATATCCACTTAACAACTATTTATTACACAATTTCGTATGTACCCACCCACCCAGCACTAGATGCGAGTATAAAGCAAATACTAACAAAGACATTCCGCCCCAAATTTTGCAATCAGTAATTTCGAACGTCGTTCCGAGTCGCATGTGATACTTCAAACAACTGCGCCATTCCGTAAACTCCACATACGCATATAACAATATTTTGACGAGTCGTATTTATTTTAAACATAGTTAGTGTTGCGGCACGCGTTCAGAATTAGCGTGTCACGGTATGCAGCTGAGTACTACGCAACAAGTCAATAAAATCAGGGGCGATAATATCGCGAGGGGCAGTTATACGATTGACCGCCGGTGACATGGGTGCTGCCGCGAGGAACGCCCGCCCGCACGTCGTCGCCAGATGGATCTGTCTGCCTGCGCTGTTAGTATCAAAACTTTACCAATACGTCAAATCTCACTACGTGACAAATAGTGGTCCGGACACGCTTTAATTGCGTTTTTGGCAGATGTGATGAACTGCTGTGATTTATTCAGTGATGTGACGATTACGCTCATTATTTACTACGTTTGCTGTCCATTCATTTGTGATACCTACGTAATAATATTGTAACTTTATATAAATTACCTTGATTAATCTATTTAAATTTATATTCCATATTGTTATGCCGGCATAACTTGCAATGGGAATAAGTTTATCAAAGGTGGAATAAATTTTGCCAAAGTTATTTTAGGTAGGTATAGCTATACCTACACCTCAATACAACATTAATCATTTGTTAATTACCTACTGTTAAGTACTATTTGAAGCCGTGGTGGCCTAGGAAGCCATGGTGGCCTAGTGGTTTGACCTATCGCCTCTCAAGCAGAGGGTCGTGGGTTCAAACCCCGGCTCGCACCTCTGAGTTTTTCGAAATTCATGTGCGGAAGGGAATTTGAAGTTTTCCACGAGCTTTGCGGTGAAGGAAAACATCGTGAGGAAACCTGCACAAACCTGCGAAGCAATTCAATGGTGCGTGTGAAGTTCCCAATCCGCACTGGGCCCGCGTGGGAACTATGGCCCAAGCCCTCTTGTTCTGAGAGGAGGCCTGTGCCCAGCAGTGGGACATATATAGGCTGAGATGATGAGATGATGATAAAGTATTATTTAAACTAACCAACGAAGGTCTTCTTTCTTACTAGAGCCAACTATTTGTATTGTTACGTGAGCCAAGAATTAATGAAGAGTCAAATATCAATACAGGTCGCGCTCCGTCTGAATCCTAACGTAGATGCCCACTAGATGTCTACTATTATTATTGTGCAAATTTATTTATTTGATCTCAATTTAGCGACCTATATCTACTGGCATGTTGAAAAAGTAATGTTCTAACTAGATAATATAGGTCCCTACCCTATCCATCTCGGTCCTTCAGCTGCTTGTTAAAATTTAGGAAAGTGCAGGTGACGAATAGTATATAATGTATGATATGATGTGAATTATTGCACGACGTTTGCTATTTTTTTAACTCTTTGATGTACCGTCCAAGAAACTAAATGTTAACGTTCGCCAAAGAAATCATCGTGAAATATATTATGACAGGTTCCATCTTGATACGCAATTCACTTTCCTCGTCTGTCAACAAAGCGTGGCGCGGCTTTAACTAGGTCGTCCTTCCATCTCGTTGATGGACTTCCTTCGTTGCGCTTGCCGATCCACGGTATCCATTCGAGAACTTTTCGGCCCCAACGGCTATCTGGCCAGGTAACTTACATAGTTTAAAAGTACTAAGACAGTGTATGTATGATGTTATCACCAGAGCTATCGGAGGGCCGGCTGGCGCTGAAGGAGAGCCTGTGCCGCGGCACGCTGCGCACGGCGGCGGCGCTGGGCGCGGGCGACGCGCACCTGCGCGGGCGCCTGCTGTACCACCTGCACGCCGCGCTGGCCGAGCGCGCGCGCCGCTGCCCCGACCAGTATGAGGTGAGCGCGCTCGTCACACAGCTTGAGGAGCCCGGCTGTCGCTAAGGAGAGCCTGTGCCGCAGTACAGCCATTTTGCTTTTATCAATGATATACCTACAAACGAAAATTGACGATTCCCTACTAACCCCCTTATCTTCGAAACTGCTGGGCCAAAAGGTAAAAATAGTACATTGTGCCTTAAGGGCGGTAAACAAGGAATTACGAACGAGAGTCTATTAGAAGCCCGAAGTCAAAGACTGAGGGCTTTAATGAGTCAATAATATCTAGTAATTCTGTACGACATACATGCTTATACAATGTTTTATTTGCGACACATTGTATATTTAATTGTATATTGTTAAGAAAAACTAATATTTTTTCAAAAATTGCCGATACCGCTGGCTGCGCTCTTGGCAGCGCCAGCTTCCGCGCCGCCCTCCCCCAGGCTGACCATGCGCACGACGTGCGCGCGCCGCGCTCCTGCGCGCCAGCACGACCATCACGCTATGCAGTATCACACTCATTTACCGACCTTGGGTTTCATGACAAGCACATTAAGGTCGAGGGTTTTATTTGGGGGGTTGCAACCAAGGTAGCCTGCATGTTACGACACTGTTTACGAGCAAGTGTGATGAAAAAATACAGAAAAAAAGTTCTAGTTCTTGATACTTAACTTAACTTAAAAAAATTAAAGAAAAACATAAGTATCTATGATTTAATGTAGAGTAGGTACTGGAGTACGGTACTGGTGGAGGTACTAGAGAAGATTGGTTGGGAAAACTTAACTAAACACCTCTATAAATGTTTTTCAGGGTTTTTATTCTTGATGTTGTTGATGAAATGTTTCCATACATCATGCTCGGTGTAAAAACGTGACAACATCTTGAATCAAAAATTACGATGAAAACTCTTTACAGCATTTTTCATTCAAGCTGAAAATAATATAACCATATTCCAGATGAAAAAAAATCCTTCCGAATCATGTTGATTTATGAATTATCAGTCCTGACTAATGAATTGATGCCGCGCGTCACATTTACATCCGCGCTGTATTTAGGTCAACAGTACGTTCAATCAAAACATGCCTTTGGCGGATAATATGCCACCACAGACTACTAAGAGATAACACGTTATGCCACTGCATAGCGATACGTACTAATCCCTATCACTAAAAGAAGTTTCGTAGACTATGACTTTCAACTACCTTCTATTTTTCAGGAGCTTAAGCCGGAAATCGAGAGCACCATAGAGCAAGCCTACAGTATCCTGCAGGGGGATATCTCCGCCCCGCCCGACCTGGATCTGAGGCGTCGCTACCTCGGCCCCGGCTGCGATAAACCCCAACACGAGAGATTCTTCATCCTTGACGCTTGAAGCTTTCCGTTATTTAATTTATCCAATCTCTAAATAGTATAAAACAAAATCGATTGCCGCTGTCTACTCTTCAGTATGTGTATGGATGTATGCTGAAAACTCCACAACGGATTTAATGCGATTTTGAGTATTAGATAGTGATTCAAGACCAGTGTATATTTATACATAGGTAACTATATATATACCTACCAACACGCTGCGGCTCCGCGCGGGCATATTATAAATAGTTTTGGGAGAAGAGGGGTAAAAAACATAAAAGTTATCGCCTTTGATTGTAGACTTTTTTGCGAAGCCAAGGCAGGTCGCTAGTGTAGGTATACTATAAAACAGTACTGTGACGGACTGAGCGACTGACAAAATTCAAGCCTAAACTCCTGACTTACCTAATGATTTATTATACTTACTCAAGTTTGTCTCCTACCAAGTTTCTAGGTACAGTCTACGATCTAAGTGTAAGTACGACCTGTGATTCCACCGGCCGCTTCTTGGCTTTCAACCATCTTCTTCAATAAAAGTAGTGTACTTACCTATACAGTATAGATATACCTATGCAGTGGCGGCGCAGCACCTAAATTTTGCGAGGCCCGGTGATGGCACACCACAATAGATGACGGAAAAAAGCCCAATAGATGACGGCTTTTTAAATGTGCAAAAAAGCAAGTACCATTCGAGGCGCGAGGCCCCTCAGACCGCGATGCCGTGGGCGGTGCCCGTGGCCCACGTCGCCCACGCCTTGCGCTGCTTCTATGCACCTATTTATTTGAATCGTTATATGTACAGTCGCCATCAGATATTTCGCTTCATCAAGCTTCGTCGTAATCAAGTTTCAAGTCGCATTATATAAGTACCTACCTAGGTAACTATTTATTCGTTAACCCTTTCCGGCCGAGACACTGTTTTTCCGAATTTTCTTCTAATATGTCAATTAATTGTGGTTCGTGAAAAGATGATTTACGCGCGCTCAAGATAGTTGCACGATTGTATCGAGCCGGCCGGAAAGGGTTCCTCCATCTTACCTTAGTTTATTTAGGGGGAAAACGAGCAGGCGGATCGCCTGATGGTAAGCGATTACCGTCGCCCATGGACACCTGCAACACCAGAAGAGTCACAAGTGCGTTGCCGGCCTTTAAGGTAGGAGTGCGCTCTTTTCTTGAAAACTTGGAGGTCATATCGGTCCGGTAATACCGCAGGCGATAGTTCATTCCAGAGTTTAAAAATAAAACCCTTGCGTTGGAAAAGAAGTACCTAGGTAGGTACAGTCAAGTGCAAAAATATGTATCTATCTATTCTAACCACTCAAAAATATGTTACCAACGGCCTTATTACATCGGAATAAGTTTCTGTGTATGTGTGTGTGTTTTATGATTTATGTATGTTGGTAAATAAAAAAATCTTTCATTTCATTTCAAAATTCTTTCATTTCATTTCATTTCTGTGGTAGGGTGAATGAACACTTAAGGAAATTTTCGACTTTGTAAATGAATTGGCCACAGTTTCTTTAAAATACCTATTTCTTATTGTATAGCAAAACCAACTACTCTAGTTGGCTACCATCACCATTATTCAAGAGTATTACTGCACAATTTGAAGATATAGCACTATTTAAGGGAAAAAATGGAAATCACCAGTGAATGAACGCAAAATTCTAGTGAATGAACAAATGAAACCAATGAATGAACAACTTTAAATATGTTGTTTTGTAACCTATATTATAAAAACACAAAATTGAAAATATATTAACACAAATACATTCAATTCAATATACTTATTTGGTCGATTACATGTCCCAAATTAATTAAAGCACAAAAATAAGTTATCTATTGTTCATTCAATAGATCTTGGAAACTCATAAATGAACACGCTAGAAGTGACTTTGTTCGTTCACTGGAAAACTTGAACCAGTTATGAACCTATATTTTACGTTTATTCCAATACTAGCCTTTCGGTAGATAATATATATGGAAATATATTATCTATCTACATGCGTTAATGCGTAGCATAGGTAGAGGTAACAACTTGCACGTCTATTTTGTAGGTCTACATACAAAATAGACGTGCAAGTTGCGGAAAGTTCCCAAAAAGTTGGAAAAGTTCTCGGAAACAGGAAATTTTCACAAGAAAAACATAACTAGGACATTTTTTACTTCGTAGTACAGGGCAGTTGGTATGTGTTCATCCGGTAAAAGAATAAAGAATCCGACATACAAGTCCTGACATACCTAAGCAATGTCTGTATACCTACTGTATGTAAACTCTTCTATATATATATATAAAAGAAGAAACTGACTGACTGACTGACTGACTGACTTATAGATCAACGCACAGCTCAAACCGCTAGGCCTAGAGACTTGAAATTTGGAATATATATTGCTTGATAGGTGTAGACGCGCACTAAGAAAGGATTTTTCGAAATTCGAACGGGATAGGGAATAAATGGGATTTATATTTTCACTTCAAAATGGCCCTATTTCCGTAACTATAATTATTAGAAACTTCAAGTTTGGAATTCAAATAGATAATACTAACAGCTAAAAACAGTTTTCAGCATTTTTTGAAATTCCCACGGGATACTGAATAAATGGGATTCATATATATTTTTTTCAATTAATGACCCAATTTCCGTAACTATAATTATCAGAGATTTCAAATTTGGCATAGAAGTAGTTGATTATAATGATTAAAATCAGTTTTAAGGATTTTTGGAAATTCCAACGGGATAAGGAAAAAACGGGATTTATATTCAGTTCAACGGGATCGATTTTTCGTTTTACTGGCCGTAGAAACCTGAAAGTTGGCATGTAGGTTGCTTGAGGAGTATGGAGAAGCATTATTAGATAATTTCCCGAAATTCCCATAGGAAAGACAAAAAACGGGATTTTCCGTTTTACTGGTCGTGGAAAGCTGAAATTCGGCGCGTAGGTTGCTTGGGGAGTGTAGGGGAGCATTAAGAGAGCATTCCCGAACATTCTTACGGAAACGGGAAAAAACGGGATTTTGCGTTTTACTGGTTGCAGAAAGCTAAAATGTAAAAATTCAAAAGTTTCTACTGTAAGCAGGCCACAAAGGGCTCTTCAACCGACTTCAAAAATGGAGAAGGGCATGCATTACACTGTATATATATTTTTATGTATGTTCACCGATTATTCGGTCAATTGGGGACCAATTTAAAAAAATATTTTTTTATTCGAAAGAGTATACTTCCAAGGTGATTCCATTGTCACCAAATCAGGATCTGATGACGGTATCTCAGGGGAATCGAGGGCAACCCACAAATTTTGTATGCACGCATTATATTTTTAGTTTAGTTCAGTTTCTTTACTTGCCATAAATTGTATGTACATAAGCATGATGTAGATATAAATAAGTCTCAATACAATTTTAACAATATGGTGTAGCAAACAGGTTCAACCATAATAATCCTTACTACTATATTATATATGCGAAAGTGTGTTTGTGGGTTTGTATGTTTGTTTGTTTATTTATACTCTTTATTGTACAAAAGGAAAACAAAAGGTTAAAGAAAAACTTATGTTTGTTGTTTGTTTGTATGTTTGTCCATCTTTCACTTCGAAATGGAGCGACAGATCGACGTGATTTTTGGCATAGAGATAGTTTACGGGCCAGAGAGTGACAGGTTAATTTTTACCCGGAAAAATGCACAGTTCCCGAGGGAACAGCGCGCGATAACCGAATTCCACGCGGGCGAAGCCGCGGGCAAAAGCTATTATTAAAATTAGAGAAACTTGGTCGCTTTACTAAGCAAGCTGTATGTATGAATATAGTTTCTTTTGCCTTTTCTGCATGCAAAAATACAGCTGACAAGTGTCACTTGTGTCACCTGATTTCTGTTGTGACCTTGTTGTGACCAAGTTTTGATTGTGACTGTGACTGATTGTTGTGATTGATTGTGACTGTGACTGTTTTATGATTATGACTGAGGGTGTTATCTGTTATGGCATTGGCAATATTTTATAGGCATTTGGCAATTTTGGCATTGCATAAATTGCATTGATATAATAAATAAATAATAAAATACATAATACATAATCTATAATCTCTTCCTTTTCCCTAGTGGTTTTTTTTCTTAGTTGTTTTATTTCAATGTTCGGTCGATAAATAAATAATTTTACTTATTGTATAATCTAAAGAACGATTTAATCGTTACTACTTGTGCCAGTTGCCAGTTGTGCCTATTTATCAAAAACAATCGGCGTCAACAGATGAATGTGATATCTTATCGTACTAGCCACATTAATGCGTTGTTTAAATTTTCAAATTAATATCCCTTTGTTATCTTTATCGCCCCACAACTTCATTAGTAGACAACAGCATTGTTGTTTTACTACGATAAACCAGACTATGCAGTCACGTCGTCAAGCTTTGTTACTTTCCTCTTCAAACTGCCATGGTTACTCCATTCTTGAATTTGCAAAGTCGGAAATAAGCTTATTTCTTCAACGGTAAGTGGTCACAAATAAAAGTTAATGCTTTCTGCTATTTGACAGTCTGCAAATGATCATTGAAACTCTTGACATTAAAAACTGGTTTCAGGCATAATGTGAAGAACCTAATGTTCATACCATATGCTCAAAACGATTTTGATGGATATACAGCAAAAATTAAGCAAGTTATTGATCCCTGGGGATTTAATGTAACTGGTCTGCATTCATACCCTGACCCAGAACAAGCAGTATACTCGGCTAAAGCAATATTTATTGGTGGGGGCAACACATTCTTGCTCTTGAAGCGTCTGTATGAGAACAATTTAGTCAACCTCATTAAAACCAGAGTTGATGAAGGTAACCTCTTATACATTGGAAGTAGTGCTGGCACTAATGTAGCAACAAAGAGCATTCATACAACTAATGATATGCCTATTATTTTCCCACCAACCTTTGAAGCAATTTCTATTGTGCCGTTTAACATAAACCCTCATTATATTGACAAAGTGGAAAGTGAGACCCATAAAGGGGAGACAAGGGACCAGAGAATAGAGGAGTACATCGAAATGCCTCATGCTGCTCCAGTGCTTGGTTTACGAGAAGGATCTATTTTACATGTGAATGGGAACCAATTGGCCATAAAAGGAATTGCTGGTGCTGTTCTTTTTAAAAAGTTTGTATTATTCTGTTGCAAGTTTTTAGGCCACAAATCTAGCGATTCTGTTCTGTTCTACCTAGAATAGAACAGAAAAGAATGCATATCTGAACTACCACTTGTCACATACCTACTGATCTAGGCCGGCAAGAATGACCGGTCAGCAAGTAATCTACAGCATGACTAATCAGAATGTTCTGACTGTCTGGTGTTTGTGAACAGAACAGAATCGGTAGGTCTGTAGCTGGCCGTATTCAGCTTTATGAAGGAAGTAATCATACACCACTCTATTTCAGGGGTGACAAGAAGACTGAACTTGCTGTTGGTGAAGATGTCTCATTCTTATGTAGATATGAACAGGATGAAAATTCGACTTGACAAAAACTGACCATTCTACATAAGCATACCCCGGGACTTTCGGGGCACGGATGATTGACGTTAGCCAAAGAGTAGGTATCAAGTTAAAAAACAGACTCCAGCTGGTTTCTACCTAATGAATAATTAATGCTATTAAAAAGCTACAGGGTTCAAGCCTGCCTGTCCATCAGCGGTAGTTTAAAAATTGTTTATAAAATTTATCGAGATATTTCCAAATTAAACTTGAGCGTAAAAGCAAAAGCATTTTTAATAAAATGAAGTTAGTTTTAAATAAGAATTTTGGCTATAGCACACTAAACATCATGAACGGATTGTTACAAGGCAATGAAGTAGAACTGCGATCACAAACACATCATGCAACAATTTTGATTTCTGCACGACTGCCAAATATGCACCTATTACAACTGCCAACATAGAAAGATCATTCAGTGGGTTAAAATGGATATTTACAGCAAGACGCCGCTGCTTAACTGTTCCAAATTTAGAAAAGATATTAATAATTTATTTCGAAAATCATGTTAACTACTAAATTTACTGCAGGTAAGCCTTTTTATTAAACCTAAAGTACTAGTATAGTTTACAATTCGCAGCGAAGTAATTATTCATTAGGCATAATATGATGTACTTATTGTCGAATATCCTATCTATTAATGTCTACTCTTTAGCAAATCGTTTGTGCCCAGATAGTCCCGGGGTATGACAATAAATGAAATTTAAATATATGCTTAACATAATGAAATGAACAATTAATTTAACTAGCATCTCTCGAGTATACCTAATTTACAAATAAACTGTATACAATGTGCGAGGATATGTTAAAAGGAATGTGTTTTTCATTAACCAATAGAAACACTATTTACCTCACCTCGCACAGCACATCTCTGCTGAAAACAGCTGAGCAGTGAGGCGAGGGAAATGGAGTGTTTCTTCAGTTGCTTTAGCAATGTAAGAGTTAGCAACATAGGAATGAAAAATAATGGGCTGAAGACCAGTATAAAGCTGCATTTCCACCAGAGATGTGTTTGTTTTGAGGAATGTGGTTTTTCATGAACCAATGGAAATGCTTTATTTACCTATCCTCACTGCCCAGCTGTTTCCACTAGAGCTGTGCTGTGCGACTGTGCGAGGATAGGTAAATGAAGCGTTTCTTTCTATTGGCTCATGAAAAATACATTCCTGTCAACACATCCTCGCTTCACACATTTCTGGTGGAGAACACAGCCTTTGTATAAAGTTTCCAACTTATCTTTCATTCTGCAGTGTAATGTAACTCCTATATTATGTGTCATCATCATCCCAGCTTCCCAGCCTATTTACGTCCCACTGCACGGCCTCCTCTCAGAATGAGAGGGCTTGGGCCGTAGTTACCACGCGGGCCCACTGCGGATTGGGAACTTCACACACATCATTGAATTGCTTCGCAGGTTTGTGCAGGTTTCCTCACTTTGTTTTCCTTCACCGTAAAGCTTGTGGTAAATTTCAAATGTAATTTCGCATAAATTTTGAATTTCGAAAAGCTCAAGAGGTGCGGGCCTGGGCTTGAACCCACGAACCTCTGCTTGAGAGGCGATAGGTCAAACCGCTAGGCCACCAGGGCTTACCTTATATTACGTGTAGGTTGTCAAGAATGTATATTTTCCCTCATTCTTGCAGTGGCATGAAAATGTCTTTATGTCCATCCAAAATAAATGGATTATATCAAGGCTATTGAGCTTTGTTAGTTAATATAATGCGCAAAGTAAATATTAAATTTATATTCACAACCAAATGTTTTAAATAAAACAAGAGATTTTTGTCCTTAAAATTTATTAGTTTTCGGAACCATGATAAGGCTTGAAACAACTTCGAGTAAGTATTGAGTTATTTTTAAACACAATTTTGATATTTATGCAACTCATGATTATATTATGTCCTGAATTTCATAAAATCAACTGAAAATAGTACATTTTCCAGAATAGTTTAAATCACTTCAATTTACAGACAGTATCTAATTTATTGAAATAGTAGCAATTTATATTTAAACACTAGCCGAGCATTTGTGTGTTCTTAACTTCTCATACACTTCATCACCTTGTTTATTCCCAACTACATCAAATCTGACTATGCACACATAGTTCATTGCAAATATCACTCCATTTCACGGATTCGAGTCTATAATAGGTACATACATACCTTATGAAAATCGAGTCTTATATTTTTTTATATAACACATTATTGTTTTGATGGGAATTTCTGTAGTTAGCACCGGTGTCAGCCACTAACTGGCGCTTGCATAAGTAAAGCGCGCGCGGCGTGGAACAGCGATGGCTGTGGCGCCACTCGGGACTGGCCAGTCCGCTCCGCGGCGGGCAGATGGCACAGGTATCTCCGGAGCGCTAAATCTCGACGCGCACTGAGGGCTCTGGTGATTTCACAGCCGGATCCAAATAAAACAGCGCGCTGCCGTTTACGCTTTTCGACAGCCACCTGGTAAAGACAATGAACATTGTTTTAGATATATTTTCGTAGTAACTCTTCCTCTGTCTCCTATGATATGAATTTGTAAGGTGAAGGAAAACGACGTGAGAAAATCTGCACATACATAACAATACATATAAAGTGATTGCAGTGACTGGAGGCCTGTGCCTAGCAGAGAAGTAAATATGCTGGATTATTATTATTATCAAATGCGGCACCTTATCCTCAACTTAATTTATATCGTACCTGCATAGCAGCAACTGGATGCAAAGTGTTCACATCTGTGACAACAGCTGGCTTGTCATCAATATCATGTTTGCCATTCTGTATGTTTGCAGCAAGTTCGGATCTCGGTTCGACATTAGTCACTTGTTCAGCTTGTAAACTCTCGGCATTTTTATGCATTATTTCCTGCACTGTGTTCTTGCCAGCCATGTGAATAGAGAGGCCAAGACGTGCAAGAACTCTTTCAGGTTTCCAGCGGTCACGGGCGCCTCCGGTGGGGGCAGTCCGCTCTCGCCGATGCACGTCCGCCACAAGACTGGCCCAGTCTACCCCGAGAGCATCTCCTAAGCCAGCTGCAAAAAACAATAAGCTCTCAAATCAAACTATTACTATTTGATAGAATCACACAAGTAAATATTTTCCAAGTTTTTAATGGTTTGTGCAAAAGGTTTGAACTTTTATGTATTCATATAGATAAAAGTTAAAATAAACTGTTATGTATTAATATAAAAAATAACATACCTCTAGTTCTTTCCTCCTCAAGCTCTCCATCCGATATTTCTTCAAAATCTAAATCCGTTACATCTTCATCATTCTTAGCGCCATGGGATTCCTTATCTTCCCCTGCTCCGCTTGTATCCTTCGAAAATAAATTAAAAGTTAAATCAAATCAAGTTTGACATTTTTAAATTATACAAAAGCAAGATAGGTATCCATGGTATCATGGGACGCTTTCAAGAGCAAACATTCTGTATTGAAATAAATTACTTTACCTGTGTGGATTCTTTCTCGGACCCTTCAAGCTTTGTACTTTCCTCTGTTGTTTGAGCAACTTGGCTGTCTTCGTCCATAGACTGATCCAACATCTTAAAAATACAAAATATTTTATTTAAACGAAGTTTCTAGGCTGAGCCTGTAACTTGGTTGTAAAAACAATTGTTTGGATTTAAACAAAATCCCAACTAATATTATAAATGCGAAAGTAACTCTGTCTGTTACGCTTTCACGTCGAAACCGCTGAACCGATTTTGATGAAATTTGGTATAGAGATAGTTCAAGCCCCAAGAATCAACATAGGATACTTTTTATTCCGGCAGAGGGCGCCACCGCGCGATAACCTAGATCCGCGCAGACAAAGTCGCGGGCATAAGCTAGTTATTTATAATTACCAGTACTCACGTCTTCTCTGTTAAGAATGTCATCAGGATCATCACTGATCTCGCTGAGGTCGTCGGGTATAGGTTTGTCATCCACGTCAGCATCGGTGCGCGGCGGCGGAGCGGCTGCAGGCTGCGCCGATTGTGCCGCTGGCGCCGGCTCCTTAGCCGCTGCCTCCGGCTCATTACGAGGAGGGCGCCTTTTATTACCTTCTCTCATGTCCATTCTTATACCACGATTGTAGTCGTCTACAATTATTATCATTTACTTTAATCACATGTGAAAATGCAACACACAAACAAACACAAATACTTTTAGTTTTTGTATTCTTATTTATTCCGAAATACTAATATGTATAGAAGAAAGATAGACAAGTATTATGATAATGTTACTCGCGAACTGAGTTTCGTGGTGCCAAGCATTCAGTTCTTGGCAAATATTCCGGTTTATAGAATTAATAATTGTTTAAAATTATTGTTTTATCGGTAAAAATAATTAGCAAGCCGCATTTGCATACCAAGCCTTCTCATTCTGAAAGGAGGCATATGCCCAGCAGTGGGACGTATATAGGCTGGGATGATGATTTGTAAAGAGGGACCCCTGATTTTTATATATTTTTTTTTATCAATTATCGGCGAACAGACTTTCGACATAATATTATTCTCAATACTAACAAATCAACTGTTTTGACAATATCTATAATTATCAGATTTCATATTTTACCATGCATTCGGCCACGGTGAGGTCCAGGGTGACCTCTGCGATGCCAACCATCCACATCAGCATCTTTGTCACCCCACTCGTTCATCTATAAAGACCAATACAAAAAACTTAAGACTAAACAAAACAAAACTTAATTATTGCATGAAGTAGTATAAAAACATACCAAGATGAGGATAAGGACAGCCAAGGAAAATATGTGATAGGATAAAGCAGGGATTTTGATAGTTTCTTTTACGGTAATCAATTGGTTGATACTGGTACAGGGTTTGGTAGTATAAGCTCACCTAGGGACAGAATTTAAAAAGTAATAGTTAAAACTATAACTGATACTGTATACATTGTTTTTGAGAAAATTATTAGTATTCTTGTACCTGTGGGTCATGCAAAGGCCAATGCCGCTCGCGGCTCCAGTCTCCGGCCGCACGGTAATCTTCGTTGTCCCAGTCTTTGTGAGGCTGCATATAATTTCGTTCTCGGTCCAAAGACCCCGACCGACCCTCCCACGAATGATCGCGATGCGGACGACGATCATCATATCCTTTAGAAAAAAAAAAAGTTTACTTATAATATAAATGCATAAAACCATCTCAAATTCTATACGGTTACGAAATTTAGTTTTATAAAAAACAATGCTATTTTCAAAATAAAAATCAGTTTTATATATCTTACATCTTCTTCTTCTCAGCCTTCTCCTACCAAATTCTTGGTGTAGGCCTCTGTCAACCTGCCTGTGTGTAAGTACACTCCGATCTATTTTGGGCAGTTATATATCATACATACAATCAATCAATCATTCACATTTTAACATTCAATCAAATGAGTAAGTTTTAAAGAGATTAATCACGGGAGTACAGAAGTCGGACTAAGTGCTGCCCAGACTAAACACACAGTGCATTATGCTCCATATGCCAGCAATAGGCTGTATAGTAAAGCACTGCAAGATCTATCCTAGGAGTAAAAAAAAAACCGGCCAAGAGCGTGTCGGACACGCCCGAAATATGGTTCCTCCACAGCCATTACGAAAAAATTAAGTAATATTTCGTATTTTGTACGGGATATTCCAAGTTTAGGTATATTTTATACCTTTGGTTGTCATTTACTCTTGAACTACTAATAATTCTCAAGAAAACTTAACCGTTATAGTACAAGCCCAACTGGGTATACGAATTTTATAAAACAAGGCGCGCTTGGATTTCAAACTAGACCGAATCGAGTCGCGCGAGTGAACGCTGCAGTGCTCAAAATGCGTTCAGTTTTCTGCTGTAAAAAGAGATCTGGGACATCAAGCTTGCAAAAAGATGGTGTTACATTTCACATGTAAGTAAATTGTTATCGTATATTTAATTACATTAAAACAACAAAGTCGTACATTTTATCACAATATTATTGTCTTATTCGTTTAAGTACCAACAACCAACATCGAGTCCGCTAATCCGTACTTTCGGATCGGTCAAGAGATAAATCCGACTTTTCGCCGATGAACAACACTTAGTGATGTTACTGTCAATGTGTGAGTTTTGAGTCATCTGTTCACGAATTATTAGTGTATTGTTGGATTATTTATGCGTTAATGTCGTCATTACAGTCAGTTGTCAGTTTTGTTTTTGCAACTAAGTGTGTGGAACTGCACTTGTGTGCACAATTCCCCCCGCAACAAACGCCAAAAACCTATCCAACGATACCCCAGACTACAAGATTGGATGAGAAACATATATAAATATTCATGCAAAATTACAGCTTTCTAGAATTTATAGTCCCTGAGCAAAGCCGCGGACGGACAGACAGACAGACAGACATGGCGAAACTGAAGGGTTCCGTTTTTGCCATTTTAGCTGCGGAACCCTATAAACTTGATGGGAACTAAATGTTACATTAAAAGTATTAATTAACAGTAGAGTACTAATCGTCGTCATTGTCATAAATTATAATAAAAACTTATGCTTTTTCTAATAGAAAGGAACACAATTAACTCGTTAGAGGTATTTTCATTTCTGGGCAGCATTTTATCTAAACCTTATCAATCTCCCTTAAGTTTAGGTATTAGGTCCTATTTTATCTTATATAAAGTAACTTACCGACATTATAAAATGTAGTCCAAAACATTAAAACTACTAAACGGGTTATATCCCTTGGATAAAATTTTTGAAACTAAGCTAAGTACTTATATTTCTAGTCGAGGGTAGTCTTGAGTTAACCATCAATATAGCGTGTGACATTTCGGGTGATATGGATATGACACAGGACAACTTTGAAAGAGTAGGTATTATTATTAGTAGTGTATGGTCTGAAGTGCACGAAAAACTTAAGCAGGCACTAAGTATTTAACTGGTTGGAAAATTATTCATATTTTGAATAACAGAAAAATGTATTAATTTAGCTAAACTGGCTAATTGCAATACAAGCAATTTATGATGTACAGCAAAAAATTCTAAATCAATCAGCAATTAATTTCATATTGGACCAGTCCTATTTTTTTGTACAGACAATTAAATAAACGCGCTGCAATAAGACACCTGCGTTTAATGAAATTTTAGTAAGCTAAGCTAACCTGGTCTGAAAATAAAATTATTATTTTCGAAGGATTGGCGTTTTCTCAGCTCTAGGCTGGTATTAACTACATTTACGGGTTATTCACCAAGTAAATGCAGCAAGAGTTGTAGAATAAATATTTTTTAAGAAGATTGCGGAGGGCTATTTTCAGTGTCTAGTTGCATGAACTTTCTCACTATTCTGCATGTATTAAGTATTACGGCTTTTTGTAACATTGTGTAAACGTGTGATTTTATGCCTAATAATTTTATGCTATGGTGTAGGTGGTTTGGTATGACGCCTGTTGTAGATAGGACTATTGGAACTACGTACACTTTCTCCTGTCTCCATAGTCTAGCAACTTCGTCTTTTAGGTCTGCATATTTTCTTATTTTTTCCGTGATGGTCTTCTGTAAATTATGTGTGTTAGGGATTGAGATATCTATGAGTATCTATGAGAGTCAGGTGGTTCGTGTAGGTTTAGCGGAGTGTAGTTGTGGTCATTTTGGACAATTGTGTTGTGTATATTGCTTGTACGTGATTTGGTGTGAAATAATGTTTGTAAGCTGTGTATTTGTTTTTTCCAGAGATAATAAATGTTTATATCATGCCTTTCTCTTTCCTGTCTCTTGATAGGTCAGTCTTTGTATTGCAGATTTAGGGTGTAAATGGTTTTGATTTGTTAGTGTTATGCGTGGTTCTTTCTATGGCTTCTATATTGGTCTTGGACCATTTTGACTCCTAATGAGTTTGTAGAATAATTGCGATTTATTTGTTATGAACTTTCTCTTATGTATTTAGTATGTTCGTATGTTTATGGTTAGGTTTATGGTCCAAATACTTAATGTTTGTGTCTCCAGTCATTGTAATAGGTGTTTCCAATGTTTGTATAGTTGATTATCGTCTATGGTCAGGTTATAGGTTGTATCTTTCCTTTATACTTGTGTGTAGTGATTTACTTTCTCTATGCCAAATGCCATGTTGATGTCCTTGCTGATATGTTGCTGTGATTTCTAATATGCCCCTTGTTGTGTAGTTCTGGGTATCGTCCGTCTTCAAATGAGACCAAAATCGTGCGGTGGTCGTTTTATTTACAGAGTTCGGCCAACATCTTTTTATTTCAGATCAGCTCTACGCCATAATAATATATTGTCATCGGATTTACACATGCGTGCAAAATTTCAGCTAATTTGTTGAAGATATGGCTTCAAATTTAAGTTGAAATGTTAATTCCTCCCGTCAAACAACTAATTACATACAAGTTAAAAACATATCACCAAAATGTACACTAGGTGCATTGTATTTTGAATAAAGAACAATTTAAATTCTCATCCTGTCGCCCTGTCGGAGGCTGAATAGCGCTTACTCTTGCCATGCGCCTAAAGAATGTAAAAGTCAGCGGGTTTATTCAAAAATTCAGTCGGAATTTTAATAATTAAAGAAGCGACTAAAGAGCGCGGTTAAAATTCATCGGACCTAGTAAATAGTATTAATGCTCGAGTATATTTTTTTAGTGTAAAAAAAAGAGGTAAACATATGATTATACAGTGTGGACTAGACGAGCGCTTTATCAAAGTTGCTTTATCAAAGTTGGTTTATTGACGTGTTTTCATAAATTGCTTTATTAATTTTGCATAAAAACGAATAAACCACACAAACACAATAAGACAGTCACTATATTATATTATCGAAGCTTTTATAAAACATCATTAAAATCGCAAACTTAAAAGGTAAATATTCAAACGAAATAGCTAGGAGTAGGCTAATAACGCCTAGCAACCAAAAAACGCTGCAAAAAAACACGTTTCTTGTATGACGACCCCCTTTAATTTGTAACTTTACTTTATTTTTAGTATTTGTTGTTATAGCGGCCACAGTAATACATAATCTGTGAATATTACAAGTGTCTAACTTTTACGGCTTTAGAGATAGAGGCCTGTGACAGGACCGACAGCGGAGTCTCAGTAATAGGGTCCCGCTGGCACCCTTTGGGTACGGAACCCTAAAAAACTATCATGTATTGTATGTATGCACAATCATGATCATTATCCCAGCCCAGCCTACAAACGTCCCACTGCTGGGCACAGGCCTCCTGTTGGGCTTCGGCTTGATCCGTAATTTCCACGCGGATCCAGGACTATCGGAAAAATATATAACCAGGACTTTAAAAAAAAACTTTACTTAGCCAATTGCAATTAACTTGCATTTCTGACAATCTAGGTAAGTATATGTATATACACAAAACTAGATGTTCCTGTGGCTTCGTCTACGAATAGCCCGCTTACAGCCCGTCGACGTCAACATCATGGTCGATAGCCTGACTGCTTTACACGTCAAAGTGATGCAGCATGATGATGACATCACCAATGCTAGTTAGAATTTTGTTCAAAGGGCAATATCAAAATGTAATTCTAATAATTAACACAACTATTAAAAACTTACCCATGTCAACACCACGATGATCTCCCATCCGTTCAGCATACAACCGCTCGTCATCCTCAGGATACCCTCTCGACGGGCCGGCCATGTCGTATCCGGCGTCATAATGTCTATCTCTGCCGTAACCTGGCGATCTATCGTCGTCTCTAGGGCCGTCATCATATCGATCTTCCATTCTTTCATATTGATCTACCCCATGACCGCGATCATAGTTACGTTCCATGCCCATTTCATAATCGCCAGGTTCTCTATCCAAGCTTCCAATTCTATCTCTTTTAATAGAACGATCTCTTTCCATTCTATCTGGCTTACGGCCGCCTCTTTCAGAATGAGTATCTTGACGATCTTTTGAGCTAGGTGAATTTTTATCGGTTTCAAGAGCTCTGTTAGAGATAGCTGCAAGAGCAGCTAAACGCTCTTCAGGCCGTGGTAGCAAACGTTCCATTGGTTTGTTCGGTTTTTCAAGACCTTTATCTGGTCCTCGACTACCTAGTCCCCTATCACGACCCCTTCGCTTACTATCGTCACGTTTACTACCTTCTTTATTTCTTTCTCGTCCTCGGTCTTTCCTATCATGTCTATCTTTATCATCGTGTTTTTCCTTCCGCCTTTCTAAGGATCTATCTTTATGATCACGTCCTCTATCACGGTCTTTACTGCCTGATCGTTTTCTGTGCCTTTCAGTGCTACCCTCACGCCTAACTTGCTTTTTGGGCGAAACTGGGCGACTCCTCTCAGAACTTTCTTTTCGCCTAAGGTCTTTAGGATGAGATGTATGAGGCCTTGGTGATCTTGATCTAGCTTTTCTTGGTGATCTACTTCGACCCCTGGTGCGATCTCTTTCCTTTTCCCGTTCCTTATCTCTTTCTTTGTCCCTGTCTTTATCTTTTCTATCTCGTTCTTTATCACGGTCTTTAACCGAATGTGGGGAAGCACTCTTTTTGTCTCTCTTTACAGGAGATTTACCATGCTTAGGCACTGCCTTTGAAATACTTTTTGATGATATAGGGGGTGTACCACCCGATTTCTTCCCAGGTGATAAAGATTTCTTGCCAAGAGCAGCTTTTGTTAAGGGCTTCTTTTTGGCTACATCAGTTTTTTTAAGCAGTCGATCATCTTTTTTAACATTTGTTTTCTTTGTTTCACTTTTATCCCTTTTAGCATCATTTTTAACAAATTTCTTTTTGGAAGGGACATCACCTTCTGATGAAGAACTAGAATTCCTTTTTAGTTTTCCCTTTTTGGCTTTTCTCCTAGTTTCCCTAGAAAAAGGAATATATCCATGAGGCATTCAGACATTAAACTTCATTGATAACTTGTTAGCAAACTTTTTATGCCATAAATAGGTAACGGAAATCCTTTATTAATATTATCATTACCAATCCTTTCCAATCCAATGTTTGTTTACAAAGGAAAAACAATTTTTAAGGTTTTCTTATCATTCAAAATACTCATGACCAGGGGTCGGACAAAAAGTGCGGATGACGTAAAAATGACGTAATCTTGCACACAAGATGATGTTTTGTACATGACATGTAGTAACAAAGTAGCATTAATGAAGTAACAAAACAATCGTTAATAAATCAATGGAATTCAGTGAATAAAATAAATTTCATATTGTTTAATAAAGAGGTTGATAAATGATAAGTGATAATTGTTTATGAAAATCAAAAATACTATTTGAAATCATCCTATAAGTGGTGTGACGTCATCGGTACTTTTTGTCCGACCCCTGCTCATGACCAATACAATAACTGATTTTATAATACAGTCCAATCCGCAGAATAAAAAGCAAAATAAACAATGTATATATATGCATTTAAAAAAGCGCTAATGGCAAAAATGGCTAATGCTAGTTTAGAATAATCATTAATAAATTTCCTTTAAATGTAATGGGAACAATACATCAGACAAAAATAAAATAAAATGAAATAATAGAGAAACAAAAGAAATTACTTAAAAATTAAATTAAATTTACTTCAGGCACATGCAATGCACCTAATATTGCTGAACATAAGCTGATTCCATCATTCAGTCCAATGTTACCAAGATAGTTGTACAATGTGTTATTTTCTCTGAGAACATAATCTAGACACGCGGTAGCATATCAAGCCAAGTTCGAGCTAACAGAACTGGCGAGCAGCACCGTGTGTAATTTTACCCAAACCATTTGGAGCCACTTTTAACCCCCTCATAAATCAAAAACTGTTTCACATAAGCATACCAAATTTGGCTCATTTATTGAGATTTGTGAGATACATAATATGTGCTTTAAATTTCATGAACACACCTTAAACGGGTATTTAGATATTAACATCCAAAAATCATAATTTTTTTCATTGACACCTATAGATCAAAATTCTAACCCAGTTCCAGATGCCCTAGAATGTTCAAATTTGGCATTCAGATAGGTAGTTGGGTGAATACAAAGAAATAAATCAGAAAGTAGTAAATTTTTACCATTTAATTATAATTTTTAAATTTAATTATTACTGTACAAAAAGTAATGATATCCTATCAAAACATAAATGTCAAATGAGAGCCAAGTTCAATATTAAGATATATTATGCCTTGTTTGTTGACTTTAAAAACAAAAGAAGTGAGATCTAAATGGGTGCCAAGTGCCAAGTTCAATGATCAGTCCTGAAATTATGTAATAATCCGTATGCTCGTTTTCACCCTATGCCCTACCATATTTTTTTTTTTATAACAAAACAACATTACAGCTTATAACTTAGAATAATATATTGAAGCCTAAGGTCGGACTTGGCTAGTTATTTCATATACGAATTATATTAGCCTTTGTCAAGTGTTAAAGCTGTAAGTTCTTATTTTATTCTTCCGAAAATTTAGCTTGCTGGTAAAAACTAGCCATCAAACCTGTTTGGGGATGTAGCCCTATGGCTCTTCCATGACTGTTTTAGTAGGTACTTAATAATATTTCGCATATCAGAACTAGCCAAGTCCGACCTTAGGCTTCAATAGTATATATCCCAAGTTATAAGAAAAAATAATATTTTAAGGTGTTATAAAATAATTTCAGGACTAGCCATTGAACTTGGCACCTATTAAGATCTCACTTCTTTTGTTGTTAAAGTCAACAATCAAGGCATAATATATCATCATATTGAACTTGGCTCTCATTTCACATTTATGTTTCAATGGGATTATTAATTTCTTGAAGACACTAGTAACAACACTTACTGTTTAATAGATAATTAAGAATTAAGATAATTAATTACATGCAGTAAAACAGTGTAAAAGTTCTTAATTTATATCGTTTTTTTTTTTAGTCCATAATTAGTGTTTTAATTCACACTTATTTAGCAAAAGAAGGTTAAAAAAAGTGTTTTTTTTTTCATGTCACTATGTATCACATTAATTTTACTCATAAGTTTCTCAAGCTAGGTTTGTATTTTATGTGATAAAGTAAAACAAATCCAGGCCCTAATTCCTCAGTGTGCCTAAAACTGTAGGTCTAATGTTGGGAAACCTAATAGAATAGAATATTAATAATAAATTATAGAATATTATAGAATAGGATGGACATAAGTATTAGATTATAAATAGCCACATAAAGAGAATAGCTATTCATGGAGGCAGGTTGACCCAGAGGCTTCAGGGTAACACAACTAGACAGTGGATCCCTAAATATGCTATGAGATAGGTACTCAAAGTGCACATAGTTACCCTACTAGTTGAGAGTTGTACAACCCATATTCTAATGTCAACAGTGTAAAAAATTAGGTAACTATCACAGGGGTATTCAGGGGATTATTATAACAAGAGTATGAAGTATCCTATAATATTCTAGTGACCCATATCTAAGTCTGTTCAAGATCAACACAATAAGCTAGGATCATCTCGGAGGTTAACCCTTCATACGGCAAAATCCCCGGAGTGGCAATGCAAAAAAATGACTACTTTTGGCAGCCACCGATTTGCAAATTTCTGCTTATATGGCGTATTCCCGCTGCTGACAGAAAAAAATAATGCTGCTGCTTATCTCCCACTGCGGTACAATGTAGGGACTCTGCTTTGATGTGTATTTGCGTGCCTAAAACTGGTTCTGCACTATTCTAACACATAGCAATGCGAGATCATTAAACAAAGAAAGGCTATAGGTTACTTTCATAGAAACTTCACTCTTCTGTGTTCACTTACGCGGGGCTCCTGTTAGGGCCGATTTTTGTAAACCTTCTACTGATAAAAAAATGTATAGGGTTATGTGTTTTTTTTTCAGTCTGTTTTCAAATAGTGTATATTATTGTAAATAAAATGCAAATTTGAACAAAAAATTGTGTTATTTATTAATTAAGGAAGTTTTTATACCAAAATTTGGAAAATTTCTTTATCTCTAAGTTTGACGTGGAATGTTATTTTATTTTTACACCCTAAACATAATATCTGTATAGAATCTGATAAGAGTATTTTGCCGTGATTCGAAAAATATACCTCATTTGCATAGGTTTCATACAAAAAAGCAGTTTAATTGCAGTTTTTCTAAAAAGCTTAAGCTAGAACTAAGTGCCTCGTTGGAACCCTGCCAGATAAGCCAAAATATCCAAAATTGAGGCTGCCAGATGAAGACATTTTTTTGCCCTCCCGCTGCTGGAATTCGCCAGATAAGCCAAAATGTGCAAAATGGTGGATGCCAGACGAATGGATAATGAGAATATAAGTTATTTAACTTCATACCTGCCAGAAGAAGAGGATGAAGAACTGCCATCAGACGAAGAGGAAGAGACGCTAGAGGAGCTGGAACTCCTCGATGATGAGGAACTCGAAACAGGTTTCTTTTTTTCTTTTCGCATGTCTTTACTAGAGTCCATCTTAAGCTGTAACTCGAGCTCACGCTGAAGCTGCTGCCTTCTTTTCTCCAGAACGTCCGTGTCGGCGTATTCTAGGTCATTTTGATCCCAGTTGTCGATTTCACCATCGGGACTACGACCCGATCTCACTACGACTGTGGAATGTAACCTACTCTTTCCATCATCTTTCACCAATCGTTTTTGTTCACTGTCTTTATTAGCTGCCCGTTGCTTAGACGGACTAATCAACGTGTGTGTGGCAGCAAATTTACAACTTTTACCGTAAGCGCAACTTCCGTGTTGGGCCCACTGTCTACAATGTTCAGTTGTTTTTTTTGCACTAGAAGTTTTCTTAGTTCCTAGACGCTCGAAAACACTAGGTCTGTTCGCAAGGTCTTTTGTTTTCGGTATCTCGACAGTAATTTTTCTTTTGCCTTGTTTTGACATTATAATGGAAAAACATTGGTCTCGCTTACAAACAAAATTCACAATAAAACATTCCCCGGCGCACGACAATCGCCAATCGCCATTATTAGTTTTTTTTTTTTATTTAACGCTCTCTGTCAAGTCACCGCGTCGAGCAGCAGCGACAAGACAAGATGGCTTCTTGCAGGATTGATCTTGGCCTTTCTCATTTAGTAGCAGTCGTGGTACAAATAAAATAAATTGGAGTGAATGATAAAAAAATAAACAACAGTGTTTTGCGCCGAAATTGAAGAGGTTTTTTTTTTCAGCGATAAAGCTAAACATTTTCAGCTTTATCGCTATATGTCACGTGACCAGATTTGACACTGGAAACGAGCGATTTCATGTGGCCGCGGCTTTAGCTGTCAAGCTGTTGTGTTGTGTTTTTTTATGTGTATGTCAGTAGCCATTCATTCATAGTCAGTCAGTCAAGTTCACAGACTACTAAGAGATACTAACGTACGAGTTGCAGTCAAGTCAAATAACTTGTTTGTCGTGTCGGCTTGATATATTTGGACCTTTTAATTAATAATTAACCATAGTTTAAAGCAAAACGTTCCAAAATGCCTTTACTTGATGGTAAAGAGATCGAGATATTTTTTGTAAGTACTGCAAGTTCAATATTCTAAAATTTCCCTTTATACTTAACCTCAAACCGTTGTAGTTTTATTTTAGTACATAACGACTTGTAATCAGTTTCGCACCTTTTTTACAGAGCGAAGAAGATTTACCATATGAAGAAGAAATTTTAAGAAACCCCTTTTCTGTCAAACATTGGCTTAGATACATAGAACACAAAAAAGGTGCGCCTAAGCATGAAATAAATATGATTTATGAAAGAGCATTGAAGGAGTTACCTGGTTCTTTTAAACTATGGTATAATTATTTGAAACTCAGAAGGTCTCAGATTCGAGGTCGCTGCATTACTGATCCTTGCTATGATCATGTGAACAACTGCTTTGAAAGATCCTTGGTGTTTATGCACAAAATGCCAAGAATTTGGATGGACTATTGTACCTTTTTGACTGATCAGTGCAAGATAACAGTTACTCGAAAAGCCTTCGACTCTGCTCTTCGAGCTTTGCCTATAACTCAGCACCATAGAATATGGCCTCTTTACCTGAGCTTCCTGAAAAAGCACCGCATTCCTGAAACAGCTGTTAGGGTGTTCAGACGCTATCTTAAGTTGAGTCCTGAAGACACAGAGGAATATATTGACTATCTTATTTCAATCAATAAATTGGATGAAGCTGCTGTTAAGTTAGCTCAAATTGTCAATAATGAAAACTTTCAGTCTAAACATGGAAAATCAAACCACCAGGTGTGGAATGAGCTGTGTGAACTAATCTCCAAAAATCCTGATAAGATACATTCTCTGAATGTTGATGCCATTATCAGAGGAGGGCTGAGACGCTACACAGACCAGCTGGGCCACTTATGGAATTCTCTTGCAGATTATTATGTTAGAAGTGGTTTATTTGAAAGAGCTAGAGATATCTATGAAGAAGCTATTCAGACTGTTACCACTGTAAGAGACTTCACTCAAGTTTTTGATGCATATGCTCAATTTGAGGAATTAAGTTTAAGTAAAAAAATGGAAGATGTAGCTAAGAAGCCAAACCCTTCTGAAGATGATGATATTGATCTAGAACTGAGGCTTGCAAGATTTGAATACCTTATGGAAAGAAGGCTATTACTTCTGAACTCAGTTCTTCTGAGACAAAATCCTCATAATGTGGCAGAGTGGCATAAAAGAGTTAAGCTATATGAAGGAAAACCACATGAAATTATTGACACATACACAGAAGCTGTGCAAACTGTAGATCCCAAACTTGCTGTTGGAAAACTATATACACTTTGGGTTGGTTTTGCAAAATTCTATGAAGAAAATGATCAAATAGAAGATGCCAGATTGATTTTTGAAAAAGCAACTCAGGTTAATTATGCAAAAGTTGATGATTTGGCGTCTGTTTGGTGTGAATGGACAGAAATGGAAATTAGACATGAAAATTACGAAGAAGCACTAAAACTCATGCAAAAAGCAACTGTTTTACCAAGCCGTAAAGTTGCTTACCATGATGATACAGAAACAGTACAAATGCGTTTGTACAAATCATTGAAAGTTTGGTCTATGTATGCTGATCTAGAAGAAAGTTTTGGTAGTTATAAATCATGCAAAGCTGTGTATGACCATATCATAGACTTGAAAATTGCAACACCACAAATAATCATAAATTATGGTTTGTTCTTAGAGGAACATAATTATTTTGAGGAAGCATTCAGAGCTTATGAAAAAGGTATTGCCCTGTTTAAATGGCCTAATGTATATGACATATGGAATACATATCTGAGTAAGTTTTTGAAAAGATATGGTGGCTCTAAACTTGAGAGAGCAAGAGATTTATTTGAACAGTGTCTAGAACATTGTCCTGCAGAGTTTGCAAAATCTATATTTTTGCTATATGCAAAATTAGAAGAAGAACATGGTCTAGCACGACATGCCATGTCTGTATATGAGCGTGCCACCACAGGAGTTCTACCAGAGCAAATGTTTGAAATGTTTAATATTTACATAAAGAAAGCTGCTGAAATCTATGGAGTTCCAAAAACTCGCCAAATATATGAAAAAGCTATTGAAACATTACCAGAAGGAAAAGCAAGAGAAATGTGTATAAGATTTGCTGAAATGGAAACACGTCTTGGAGAAATAGACAGAGCTCGTGCTATTTATGCACACTGCAGTCAAATGTGTGATCCCAGAATAACTGCTGACTTTTGGAACACATGGAAGGAATTTGAAGTTCGCCATGGAAATGAAGATACAATGCGTGAAATGTTGAGAATTAAGAGGAGTGTCCAAGCTACATACAATACACAGGTGAATATGATGTCGGCTCAGATGTTGAGTTCTGCAGCTCAGGCAGCAGGTACTATTTCTGACTTGGCACCTGGAATGAAGGATGGCATGAGAATGCTCGAAGCTAAAGCAGCTGAAATGGCAGTTCAAAACAAAGGAAACATCATGTTTGTGCGAGGAGAAACACAAGGCCTTAAAGAGAGTGCAGATAAAGTGGTTAATCCTGATGAAATAGATATTGATGATGATGAATCTGGTAATAGTAATGATGAAGAAGATAGTGCTGTGGTAGCTCCAGTGGAAACAAAAGAAATACCAGCTGCTGTATTTGGTGGACTTGTACCAAGTACAAGCAAAGATAGTGATTAAGTAACTGAAATTAATTAATTTAGTATTATAATTTAGAACAAGCACTGGAATCTACTAGACTAGAGAATCACAACACCTAGGTTTATCTGGAGAACATTGCTTTTATGTCATTAATGTTTCTTGAAAATCATGGGATGTTGATAACTTGAAAACCCAAACTTTAACAAGAGATATTAAAAAACATATATTATTTAATAATTTAATGCACCAGCAGGAGCAAACATTTCTTTAGAAGTCTAACTAAGATGTGGTATTAAAGTGTTCTGTATTCTGATATGGACTGCTGTAACATTAGCGTACAGATCGATATCCACCATATTGATAATAATAAATTAATTTGTCGCAGATGGAGTAACAGGCAAAAGCTAGTTGCACATAGTTTGGTGGTTGTGAAGTTGTTTGTGATTAATTCGCGCAAAATGAAGCTATATAACAAGATAAGCTTAAGTAGATTTGTCATAGCAATTAAAAATCTTGCATAAGTTGCAGAACTGCCACTGCAAGCAAAGAGGAGTGACATGAGGGCGCCACTTTCACTTTCTATGAGAAAGTTAATGTATAAATAGCTAGCTGTTGCCCGCGATTTCATTTGCGATAAATCCGTTGATCATGCGCCTGTGTGGACTATACAATTTTCCGGGACAAAATGTATCCTATGTATGTACTTCTCAAGGTCTTAAGCTTTTGTTTCCTAGGACAAGCGGTGCCGTCATTATAGCGACCGTAATAAGCAGTGAATGACGTCACTAGAACGTTGTCTATGTAAACAAAATGGTCCGGTTTCCTAGAGAGCGGTGTCAATTACCGCTCTAGGAGGAGGAGGAGCGGTATAAATTACGGCCGCTATATGACGGCACCGCTGATCCTAGGAAACCAAAGCTTAACATTTCCAACTTCAATTTCGACAGCAAGTCCAATGAACTTGTGAACAATGAACTAGTGAATTGAAATGATTAGCAGTGGTTTTTTTTATACTCCATCATCTCACTGATAAATCAATTTAAAACCTCCTATTCCAGTAAACCTTCTCCCCTAAACTCTGTAATTTCCCTTAGTTTAAGTGATTACTGCTTTGTGCTAGTGAATGATATGACGATTAAATACATAATATGCTTACAAACATAAATGGGAATAATTGAAATGATAAACTTGAATGTATAGATTTTGTAAAATGTTTTAATGCTGTTGCGATTATTGTTTATTAAAATACATAGTTGCAATGGAAAAGATCGTGTTTATGTTTTTAAAAACAGTAGGGTCCATCCATTATCCAACGCGCGCACGGTCTCAAAATCGCGATCAACATTTCTATTTTGAAACGGATGGTGGTAGAAAGAGACAGTAAATGCAATTATGTATAGTCACGAGTCCATTAGACAATATTGTAGCAGGGCCCAGTTGCGAGGCTTAGCTATACTTCATTACGCGACTGGGTCCTGATTTCTGATGTTTTCAATTCATTGTTTTTTTTTGGGTAGTTAAGATAACGTTTTGCACCACTTCCTGTTACACAGTATAGGAAGAGGGTGAAAATAATAATAATCTTATTCAAAATATACTGAGCGGCAAAAAATATGGCCGTCAAATGTATGCAGAATCGGTAATTTTGTATGAAGGGTGGGCCAAATTTTGTGCCGCTGATTATAGATCATTATGTACTTAATAGATTTGATTAGGTTGAATTGATTTAATCCACTTATACAATTTTAAATAAAAATAAAAACTTATTTAAAAATTGTGGTATTTGCTCACCAAAAAATAGGTTCTTAGTTGCAGAAATTTGAGTTAAAAAAAATAATTTATGCTCATAAATGTCAATTCTATATTTTTTTAGATAGTTGAGTCAGCACAATAAAACAATGTTCAAATAATATCTCTTGGAGCTGTTATGAAATGCAAAGAATTGGAATACATACTTTGATGTTGAGAGTAATTCAAAATACTGATATCATTATGAACACCTCCAAACATGATAAGTTCTCCGTTTCCTCTGACCAGAGAGTACATGACAAGTTCCTCTGGGGCACCAGTGGTTTCCCCAAGGCGTGGGCACAACCAGGACACGTATTCGAGTTGAAATGGAGCATTACAGAAATGTTCTCTAATGCTTTGTACGTTGGTCTATGAAATACAGACGAGATTTTCAGAATTCTGCGTATTTATGCATCCTAGTCTTTACAAGCGACTTGGTGCAAGTCAGCTTCATCTTCCACTGCAAGTTGCTCATCAACAACATGATTATACGAACCCTCTAGCCCTTCAACATCAAACACAGCAAAGGAGAACATAACAGAAGGGAGAGATATCGTGTTTTTTTACCAAAACAATAAAAAGGACATGGTCTCAGTAAGAGTCATGCTATACATTAAAATATTTATGCACAAATGGGTTTATATTCTTTATTTCAAAGTGTATTGAAGGAAGAGTTTCTGCTAAATCATTTACAGAATGAAGTGGCTTTGTGTGGCTACTAAAAAGGGGGTGATTCCATATAAAGTCATAGCGACCTTGAGGTTACATGTGAAATGCGTGATTTGAAGATTAAAAGAATCCGTATTTTTGAAGCGTCTCTGTTATTAACCATAACCACATAAAATTATGTAGACAAAGCTGTCTTATTGCATGTGTTTTAGATAGTTTTAGTTAATTTGCAGAGTAATATAATAAAAATGCAATAATTTATGTTTTATTTATTTCATAAATGTACAAATTATCATAAAAACGTTTAGCATAAGCTAAACGCATTGCATGTGTTTTAGATGGTTTTAGTTAATTTGCAGAGTAATATAATAAAAATGCAATAATTTATATTGTTTTTATTTCATAAATACACAAATTATCATAAAAACGTTTAGCATAAACATATGTCTCAAAAGACCTGATTTATTGGAACATGTATATAATATTCCTGGCAAAGGGTAATTTAAAAACAAGTCGTATTTTTAATAAATTAAATATTGTGCCATCCCCATAAAGGCATTAGAAGTACTACTAAGAAATACAAGGAAATATAACACAAATATTATAGGTCACTATGTGTTAAACCGGGATTTTAGTTTACTTTTGCATCAAAAGATGTCACTATCTCGTCTCAAGGAAAAGCTGAATCGCGCTGTAAAGATTTTTCCGGCAGGCTATAAAAGGGCTGTCAATCATATTAAACTTTTCATTTCCTAAGCAACCATGGTTTGATTAACTTGTGTGTTATATGTGTAAACAATATGCGTACCATTGATCATAAGTTATAACAAAACCGTGGTGATTTACTTGTATTTTTAGTACTTGTACTTGTGACAGTGACCCTAGATTGTATTGTTTGTTCTACCAGTTGAACTGGATGTGTGTATATATACTAGCTTTTGCCCGCGGCTTCGCCCGCGTGGAATTCGGTTGTTCCGCGCTGTTCCCTCGGGAACTGTTTATTTTTCCAGGATAAAAAGTAGCCTATATCACTCTGTGGCCCATAAACAATCTCTATGCCAAAATCACGTCGATCCGTCGCTCCAATGCGACGTGAAAGACGGAGAAACATACAAACACATACACTTTCGCATTTATAATATTAGTATGGATATATATGGCATTCAACCGTTTTATTTGTCTGACTCTAATACATACATGACCGGGAATCGAACCTAATCAAAATCTCTGTGAGCAATGTTACAAATTCTGCACATTTTTTCGTTATTTTTGATGATGTAAATCATAAGTGAAAAGAAACATATTTTACAAGATTTTATTCGACTTGCAATGTACGAGTATGTATGTATTATAATTATAAACCAAAATGAGAATACAAATTTAAAGTACCATTAGCTTAGCACAGCAGTACTTATACTGATTACAGATTAGATGACAATGCAAGACAAGTATAGTCAACAAAAGTATTGTGAGGAAAATAAAAGCTTACACAATAAAAACCAAAATGATATTATTAAGAAAAAAATTTTGCTGACTGTACTTTTTATCGACTGTACTTGCATTGTCAACTAAAAAATACATTTCTGTATTAAGAGATTGTCATGTTCAAAATTACATTTCCGTGCTAAATCTTAAATCTATTCTATTCTCTTCCATTAACCATTGAGGAGTTTCGTGGTACTTCTATGCCTCTTTTTTTATGGAAAAATGCATGTCCTTGGAAAAAACAGGTTATGCTCCTTCACTGGCTTTTTCTTGCAACCAAAATAAAAACACCAATGTGTGTTTACATCCACCTGAAAAAAAGATCAAAATTATTATAAATCCTTACTTATATTTAATATTATAAACGTGAAAGGAACTCTGTCTGTCTATCTGTTGACTTTTCATGCTTCAACTACTGAACTGATTTAGCCGAAATTCATTATGTAGGTAGTTGGAGTCCCGAGGAAGAACATACGCTACTTTTTGTCTCACAGTTTTATCCCGAAAAAATACATAGTACTTGCAGGAAAGCAATAAGCGAATTCTTCGTAGACAGAGTCGCGGGCAACAGCTAGTTATAATATAATGTTTCACTAACCACAGAAATTTTACTCTATCATAATATTTACCAGCCAATGCAGAACAACATCACCTGTCGCATCAATCACATTGTCAGTTGATATCTAAGTAAATGGTCACAATATAGGTAATAATTATGTTTTTGTTATTCTGTGCTCTCAAACAACTTTGGTCCGGCAACATATTCAACTTTTGATGCCCTAAAATGTAATGTAAAAAAAATAGACAAGAAACTGTATTGATATACTTTTGTACTTACGTTCATCCATTTTACCGGTGCGGACAAGAGTGCTTTATCTCCTTTGATTTCGGCAACATTGCATACTTATCACTGGTGTCAAAATATTCTAGACTCATAGCCATGTGTGGCAAGTTCCTTGAATCTGCTCGCACAAATTCACTCATTTCGTATTGAAAGGTGAAGCCGCTAAAATAGAAAATATGGTCCAAAAGTCAAGCCACGTGTCGTCGAGACTGCAAGATAGCGTTGTCGAAGAAGCAGAGCCAAAATAGTCGTCGAAACTATCCAATCGTGGTCCAATTATCATGCAAAGGTCGTGGAGAAATGCGGCAAATTTTAAAGTACTGAGTTTGTGCTGAGAGGTCTTTAAAAATTATCCAAAAAACACTGATCGCACCAAATTGAAAAAAAAATCGCAAAGTAAATAAAACGGTTTGAGGTTAGATTCTACTTGACAGTGACAGCAGTGACAGTTGACTTCGTTTTTTTTTTTAGTGTTTCTACTAAGTACTAAGCCCTCAACGGTTCTGCAATTTCAATCTCACAAACGTCATATCGACCACTTAAAAAAATATTTCTAATTAATAAGAGGAAATAAAAATAAAAGAGCTGCAGTTCCTCGATTATTAAGACGTCGACTATCGAAGGAAAAATATTTTAGCACCTCTTCAAAAAACTTTACTTAGCCAATTATGTATAGTCAACGAGTCCATTAGACAATATTGTAGCAGGGCCCAGTTGCGAGGCTTATACTTCATTACGCGACTGGGTCCTGATTTCTGATGTTTTCAATTCATTGTTTTTTGGGTAGATAACGTTTTGCACCACTTCCTGTTACACAGGGTGAAAATAATAATAATCTTATTCAAAATATACTGAGCGGCAAAAAATATGGCCGTCAAATGTATGCAGAATCGGTAATTTTGTATGAAGGTTGGGCCAAATTTTGTGCCGCTGATTATAGATCATTATGTACTTAATAGATTTGATTAGGTTGAATTGATTTAATCCACTTATACAATTTTAAATAAAAATAAAAACTTATGTAAAAATTGTGGTATTTGCTCACCAAAAAATAGGTTCTTAGTTGCAAAAATTTGAGTTAAAAAAAATAATTTATGCTCATAAATGTCAATTCTATATTTTTTTAGATAGTTGAGTCAGCACAATAAAACAATGTTCAAATAATATCTCTTGGAGCTGTTATGAAATGCAAAGAATTGGAATACATACTTTGATGTTGAGAGTAATTCAAAATACTGATATCATTATGAACACCTCCAAACATGATAAGTTCTCCGTTTCCTCTGACCAGAGAGTACATGACAAGTTCCTCTGGGGCACCAGTGGTTTCCCCAAGGCGTGGGCACAACCAGGACACGTAATTAAATGAGTTACCATCTAACACTGTAGATATATCTAGCACATGCATAGTTAAAGTGTTTCTTTTGATCTTTTTAACAGCTGGTTGTTGTCTTTGTATTGGATTATCAACTGGAGGCTCCTCTTCCCTTCTGTTCTCTAGATGAGCAATTTGCCTTTGATTGATGAGATCATTTTCTGGCAGTGCAACATTAAGACTATTGTCACAAGCAAAAGCTGCCATCCTATATTTATTAGCTTCTTGTAATTGGCGAACTATTTTCATAGCTTTATTCTGAAATAGACAAAGTAAAATATAACATATGATATTTATTTCTCCTATTTGCAATTGACTAGCTACCGCAGGCATGATGTTAGGTGCGAGTACTGCCTTTTCGCAACATAACGTTTGGCAACCTGTTTCATTTCGCAACTTTTCATTTTGCAAACTCTAAAACTGTAAATATTTCAGGATTTATTTCAGGGCCATCGTGTAGAACCCTTTAGGTTAGGTAAGGTTAGTTTTATAAAAATCCTGAAATATTTACAGTTTCAGAAATATTAAACAGTTGGGAAATGAAAAGATGCAAAATGAAACAGGTTGCCAAATGTTATTCGCCGAAACATTAGTAAACCTGTTAGGTGTTAAGGAATCTAGATATATGCAGGTAATACTGGTAAAGTCACTGCTTTCTATCTTATCAAATACAAACATGTAAACTAAAAACCGGCCAAGAGCGTGTCGGACACGCCCAAAATAGGGTTCCGTAGCCATTGCGAAAAAATTAAGTAATATTTTTCTAAGGATTTCGTATTTCGTACGGAATATTCCTAGTTTAGGTATATTTTATACCTTAGGCTGCTATTTACTCTTTAACTACTAATAATTCTCAAGAAAACTTAACCGTTATAGCAGTGGTGGATTTATGTTTTTTATGAGTGTAGGCCACTTTATATCCGCCACCCTATGTAACTTTCTAAAATAATAATTTTTTGAAATCTACCGCCGCTAGGCCGCGGCCTATACGGCCTATTTATAAATCCAGGACTGCGTTATAGTTTTCCTTGTAAGTTTGATATACTTACTACTATTCTGAATTTTTTAAAATTTTTCTACCCACCGGTTTAGATTTTAGAGGGGCAGGGGGGATGCTCGATTTTAATGAAAATTTGCACTAAAGTCGTTTTAGCAAATAGTTTTAAAATACCTATCCAATGATACCCCACACTATAGGGATGGATGAGAAAAAAAAAACACCCCCACTTTACGTCTATGGCACTGTAAAAAAATTTTTTTTAGATTTTTTTATTATAAGTACCATTTTGTCGGCATCGTTTACATATATATTTGTGCCAAATTACAACTTTCTAGCATTGATAGTCCCTGAGCAAAGCCGCGGACGGACGGACGGACAGAACAGACAGACAGACATGGCTAAACTATAAGGGTTTTTTGCCATTTTGGCTACGGAACCCTAAAAAACTTAATTTTTATTTGATTGTTTGATGTCTTACCTTGTTTTTATTTCTTCTCATAATAGATTCTTTCCTACCTAATTCTAAGGCACTGATTGACTGCTTAGAGTCAGAACTTGGACCAGCTATAGAACTATTACCATCTGAATTGGCATTCTCATTCAATACAGGAATTGCTCCATGATCATTGCTGGGACCTGCAACTGGTTCATTATTTTGATTAATTTGTTGCTGTCTTGCAGAGTTTAAAGCTTGTCTTGGAAAAACACCCCTCCTCCCATTAATATTTTGATCCCTGTCTAAGGGTCTTTGTAAGCTTTGTTCCACTCGTACTGAGACTGGTGCTCCTTCAGGTCTACTGAGAGCAGATAATCGCACAGCAGATGTCACTAGAGGCTTAGCACAGTTCCATCCATGCCTTGTTCTGCTCAGACTGACTATCTTGTCACCAACTCTACAAGCTGGGTTACACCAGATATTGGCAGAAGCCCACTCTTTATTTTTAACTGCTAGCTCTTTCCATGTCCAAGTGGGACCTTTCATGGTCAATATCCAGCAATCACTATACACAAACCGATTGTGTAAGGTCTGAACACCTCCAAGAAGCATGGCTTTGTCAGAGTCCAAAGGCACAAGAGACTGTGCATATCTAGGAGAAGGTCTTGGTTTGGTTGTTGGTTGCTTTGTCCAATTGAGTGAGATGAGATCTAGGACCCATATTTCATTTGAGCATTGTATTTGGTAATTCTGTGCAGCCGACATTACAAGGCCACCAAACACAACCATTTCATTATCCTTTATACATGCTGAATGTCCTGCCATAGGTGGTGGGCTATTAGTTGCATTGACTAAGATCCATTTATTAGTCCTAACACAATAAAAATGAATATCATTGAACATGGTTACATTCTGATAGTACTGTGAGAGTGAAGGATATGTCCAACCACCAAACACTATCAGGCAATCTTTATAGCTAACCATTGATGTGTATGCCTTTGGGACTGGGTATGTTCCTGTGGCTAGTGGCCTTACCCATTGCCTTTTGGACAAGTCAAACCGCCATAAATCATTAAATGATGTGGCATTGGTAGTGCACCCACCAAATATATACATATTATTATCCAGCACACATGCAGCATGAGAGAACCTTCGTGTTATAGTTGGCAGCAGATCAGTTGCAGCAATTTTCTTCCACAATATATTGAATTCTCCTACAGCTTTGACAAGCCTCATAGAAGTTTTTCGCAAGACATCTGCGAAAAAATAAAATTGATAAATTTCTAAACAGTTTAAGAGGATAATATTTATTTTAGGGAAATAATTACTTACTTTCTGCACAATTGTACCATCTCTTACATACGGTTTTGCAGTTTTGTAGATCTTTATATGGAGGCAAGAAACCCAAAATAAATTCCAGCACTTCATCAGGAAGATCTTCAATTGTGTTTCGCAATGTTTGTTGACCTGAAGAATGATGAATAACATCCATTATTTGAAACTATTTTGGCTTTGAAAATTATCAAGTCCGTGTCCGAGTTTTTGTTATTTCGACCCCGTTTTCCTTACAATATAAATACATAAAGGAACAAATTGGAATTTGATACAGAAAACACTCAATAGTACACCAAATTGACATTGGTATGATAGGTATAGGTAAGGAAACTGACAGTTCTTTCTTTCAGAAGGCCTACTTTCGAATTTCAGAAAATTAAATTTCGTATCGTACCGTCCCTCTCACTCTCGTATTAAATAGTGTAAGACTCAGAGGGACCGAATGACACGAACATCGATTTTCGGATGGGAGTACCCCCGCTATTTTAATCATTCGTTGTCGAAAAGACAAAATGATGTAGCCCATACAATTTCAATTTTTTCAAATATTCAAATTCAAATATATATAATATCAAATATTATTTGAAATAAAAATATTATAGTGATTATCTTGCAGTCTTTCAAAATTATACATACATACATACATATAATCACGCCTCTTTCCCGTAGGGGTAGGCAGAGACCACTTTTTTCCACTTGCTACGATCCTTACATACTTGTTTCGCTTCGTCCACTTTCATTATTCCCTTCATACATGCTCTTCGGTTTAGGGTACTCTTGACCTGGCCTTTTTTCAAGACGTCCCTGATTTGGTCTCGAAACGTCCGCCTAGGTCTACCCCTTCCAACACTTTCATTCACACTCGCCTCATACACTTTTTTCGTCAATCGTTCTTCATTCATTCTCTCGACATGGCCAAACCATCTCAGCATACCTTTCTCAATTTTTGTCACTACATCTTCTTTCAGACCACAACGTTTCCTTATCTCACTATTTCTTATCCTGTCACTCAGTTTAACTCCTATCATACTTCTTAACGCTCTCATCTCAACTGCATTTATTCTGCTTTCATGTTTCTTCTGCCATACCCAACTTTCACTTCCGTACATGAGTGTCGGAACCAACACCCCCCATGAACAGCCAAACGAGCCTTGTTAGACACCTTCCGACTGTTCATAAAGGAGTGCAAAGCTCCATTCACCATGTTTCCTGCATTCACTCTTCTTTCAATATCACTCTCACACTTTCCATCTCTTGTAAACTTTGAACCCAGATACACAAACTCATTCACCTGTTCAATTTGTTCATCTCCAATCACGATATTGCAGTCTGTCACTGTCTCATCTCTTTCAAACACCATCACTTTCGTCTTCTTTACATTCATCTTCATTCCCTTTCTAACAAAAGCTCCACTCATAGCAGTTACCATCTCCTGCAACTCCTCGGCCGAAGACGCAAGTAATACTTGGTCATCAGCATAGAGAAAACATTTGACGAGTAACTCATTCATTCTCAACCCACTTTCATTCTCTTTTAAGTCTGTCAAGCAATTATTCATGAACAGATTAAACAGCCACGGTGACGCTACACATCCCTGTCTAACACCTTTTTCGATATTAAACCATTCAGTGTATGCCCCGTTTATCCTTACACAAGCACTAGAATCCCTGTAAAGAGATTGCAATGCTCGTATGAGGATACTGCTCACCCCGTTCACGGACAATGCTGACCACAATTCATCCCTCACCACTCTATCATAGGCCTTTTCTAGATCCACGAACGCGCAATAGACCTTCTTGTATTTAGCCAAGCACTTTTCGGCTATGCACCGCAAGGAAAAGACCTGATCCGTACATCCCATTCCCTTTCTAAATCCCGCTTGTGCATCCCATACTTTTTCGTCTGTTTCATTCACAACCCTTTCAATCATCACTTTCGCATACAATTTACCGACGACGCTGAGAAGGCTTATACCGCGGTAATTTATGCAGTCCTGCCGTGACCCTTTTCCCTTATACAATGGCACGATTACGGCTTTGCACCAGTCTCCCGGTACTTGCCCATTTCGCCAACACAAATTGAAAAGGCGGTACAACTGGCTAGCCACTATGCCCTGTCCAGCCCTCAGCATCTCGACGGTAATCCTGTCATACCCTGCAGCCTTACCTAATCTCATACTTTTCAATGCTTTTACTATTTCATCCATGCTTATCTCACTTTCATCAACATTTATATTAGTTTCCATGGAAGGTGCCGAGTGTTGTACCTGCACTTCCTCTCTTTCAAACAAACTTTCAAAATACTCTTTCCATCTCTTTAACACACAATCTTCTCCTTTTATAATGTTTCCATCTTGACTCCTGATTGTACTCAGCTCTGAGGTAGAAGTTTTTCCTCTGGCTGTTTTGATGGATTTCCAGAAAAACTTTATGTTTGATTTGAAATCTTCAGTGAGCCTCCTATCAAAATCATCCTTTCGTTCTTCTTTCTTTCTAGACACAACCTCTTTCGCTGCTGATTTCAATCTTTTATACTTCGTTCTTGCTTCCTTTATCTCGTCATCCGTTGCCTTTTGAACTTTTTGGTTAGCTTTTGTTGCTAACCAATCCAACCACGCTTTCTTCTTTTCTTGCACGGCCCTTTGTACATCTTTATCCATCCACACATTATAGTTCTTTCTTCCTTTCCTTCTTTTAGCTACCCCGCATACCTCAATAGCAACATTCACGACCCCTTTCTTAAATGTCTCCCAAAAATCTTCAATCACACCTATCTCTTCTATGCCTTTAAAACTTTCTTTCAGTTTCTCTACATACTCGTCTTTCCTTTCTTTTTCTTGTAGATTTTCCACTTTTACTCTGTCCAAAACACTCGTAGGCTCGGCACCTCGGTGTCGCCACCGTTTAAAGAGGCCACGCATTCGGGCTATGACCAGGAAGTGGTCTGTGTCGAGGCCTACACCGCGGTATGCCCGAGTATCTAGCACTTTCTTTCTCAGTCTTTCATCCACAATTACAAAATCAATCATACTTCTAGACTCACCCTCCTCTCTTGTATACAAATGGATCTTTTTGTGGTCAAACATTGTGTTGGTTACGCAAAGATTCCATTCCAAGCATACTTCAAGCAGGCTTCTCCCATTGTCGTTCACTCTCTCGTCCCCATACGTACCCAGAACTCCTTCATACCCATCACGCTTTACTCCAACCCACCCGTTAAAGTCCCCTAACATCACGATCCGTTCATTTTCTCCGCATTTATTCAAGACCTCTCTCATGCTATCCCAAAATTCCTCTCTCTCTTGTTGGGCTTTTAATGACCCACCTCCGCGCAGATCCGTCGGTGCATAGACCCCAAGGATAAATAAGCGAGTGAGTCCGACTTTTAACCTAATCCAGAGGATTCTTGGGCTTGGACATTCATGCTCCATCACACATTCAACTATTCGAGAGGAAAGAATCACACCAACTCCTTGACAGCCTCGGCTGGTTTGGGGGACTCCCGACCAGTATGCCGTGTAGGGACCATGAACCGTGGAGTCACATCCTTTCCTCTTGGTTTCATTCACGCACAGAATATCTATGCATCGTTCATCCATCATTTGACATACTTCATCTACCTTACCATCCATTCCTCCTCTTACATTCAACGTAGCGAAGCGGCTCTCCGTGGGCCGCTTTTCGCCCCCGCGTAAAACGAGACGTGATGGGTGGCGAACCACATCGCCGCCATTTTGGTTAATTAAATTATTTTTATGATTATCCATTGCGTTCCCACGAATAGCGAGGGAAAGGTTTGTCCACCCCAGCAGAGCCCCGCATGCCAGGGTAAGGCTGGCCTAATTCTGGGTCGCCCGGTCCCAGGGCCGTGTGGCACGCTAACGACTAGGCTTGCCCCTAGCCATGCATCCATCCGCGCGGCAGACGTTGGATTGGCGGAGAGGGTAGGAATAGGGAAAGGGAAGGATAGGTGGTGTGAAAAGGAAGATTTGTAAGTTAGAGTGGGAAATAGGAAATGTAGGATATTACCGCCCAGGAGGGCAAGGGATAGGACAGTAATAGCTGGGGAAGCCGGGGTCGCATACCCGTATACTATACCACAACTACCGGACAGGTAATTTGGGATGAGTATCCCATGACAAAATTATAATAGTTTTTAATGATTCTCCAGTTAAATTCACACTTCTTCAAAGTTTGTACCCAAAAAAATCAGGCTGAACGCCCAAGGTGCATGTTTTGTCAGGTAAGTACTCTTTCTGTTTTAGGGTTCCGGAGCCAAAATGGCAAAAACAGAGTCTGTCCGTCAGTCCGCGGCTTTGCTCAGGGACTATCAATGCAAGAAAGCTGTAATTTTGCACGGATATATATGTAAATTATGCCGACAAAATGGTACAATAAAAATTAAAAAAAAAATTTTTTTTAGGGTTCCATTCATAGACGTATAGTCTGTCAAAAAAGTGAAGAAATTAAAAAGTGGTAACACAGTAGTGTCATCCCTTTCAAACCCTATCAAACCAAAAAGGGAGGACACTACAGTGTTGCCACTTTTTAATTTCTTCTCTTTTTGACAGACTATAAAGTGGAGGTGTTTTTTTTTTCTCATCCAACCCTACAGTGAGGGGTATCGTTGGATAGGTCTTTTAAAGCCATTAGGGGTTTGCTAAGACGATTTTTCGATTCAGTGATGTGTTTGCGAATATTCAACTAAGTGCAAATTTTCATTAAAATCGAGCGTCTTAAAATCTAAACCGGTGGGTGGAAATTTTGAAAAAATTCAGGATGGTAGTAAGCATATCAAACTTTCAAGGAAAACTATAACGGCTAAGTTTGCTTGAGAATTATTAGTAGTTTAAGAGTAAATAGCAGCCTAATACGAAATCCTTAGAAAAATATTACTTAATGTTTTCGTAATGGCTACGGAACCCTATTTCGGGCGTGTCCGACACGCTCTTGGCCGGTTTTTTTGATAGATCAAACATCGATCAATGATTAGTACAGAACAAATGTTGCAACATTCGATCGAATCATGAAGAACGTTAGTTGAACATAGTTAGTTCTCTAAGTAGTCTGTGGAATCATGTGTTGAGATGTTATCTGTGTTGATTAGACCGGGAATTTTGAGTTTCTTTCTCATTATTATCTATTTAATTGAATCCAATGTGTGTTTTATTATGCATACACATTAATGCATCATGAATGTGGTTCTGGTAACATAACGTAACACGCACTTTAAAATATTCGCTAAAGTAAATGCAAATAGATTGTTTGGTGTGTCATAGTATTTGTTTGACAGATAGATAACCTAATACGACCACAGTTGGCCGCAATTTTATTCCCTTATTTATTTTGAATCAATAACAGTAAAGCAATGCAGTTACAAGCAAGTGCGTTGCTGGACAAACTGAAGCACTGTCATAGAGCAATATCGTTAACTGATTTACAGTTAACAACATCTCAAAAGGTTTGTTACATTAACTTATAATGATTGAGTTCTAATAAAAGTTTTTCATCATTGTTTACAAACAATGAGGATATTTAACTCCTGTTTCACCAGAGCTCTCTAATTAAATTCTGTTTTAAATATATTAATGTTTCAGAACCACAAATAATTTCACATTGTACTTCTTTACTTTTGATGATTTGATGATAAATGATAAGCAAACTTAGATTCAAGGTCCAAGTCTGTTAATCAAATTTGGTCTATCACCTTGAAATCCATGAATTAACTTTTTATTATATAGAAGCATATATGTTACACTCTGCTATTATGTTATGTTATGTATTACATAATGTTATGTTTTCAATAAAAATAAAACATTTCCTTAACACTAACAGCAAGATGTGGTTATCAGCTGATTGAAGTGCACTGTGGCTGAATGCAGCTACTAGCCAAACTTCACTTTTAGGGCGACTCCGCACTGCGAATTTTCACTGCGCATATTATATTCCGTACTTTACATACAATTTCTTTATGATTTTTTTACCGTCAGTGCGGATACTCATTAAAGATTCAATATGTTACAGAATTGCTAGAGAAAAGTGTGCAAAAAAATTTGGTGTGTGGACAGGGCCTTATTTCCCTTTAGTACGCTTGTTAATATGCAAATTCTTTAACAGCACACTTGTTATATGCATTTTAAATATGAAATTAAGATTTTGTACAAAAATGGCTGCAGGTGTATGATTCCACAGTAGAAATTTATTTCCAAAGTAAATTCCAATTGCTATTCCTGTTATCAAAAAGTGGTCACTAAAATAAAAACAGGTTAAATTAAAAATCAAACATAAATTCTTCTTTTTTTATTGATTTATACTTCTTTGATGTAAACATACAACTAAGTTTAGTAAACCTTAGGAAAAAGAATGTATTATTTGTTTTTGTCGCATTTTTCCAGGTCATACTATGGAGCCTAGGAGTTGTAGGCACAAGTGCTGTAGTAGTTGGTATACTGTCAAGGTACTTAGCGAGGAGGCGAGCCAAGCCCATCCTCAACCCCCGGATACAAAGAGCTATCAACAAAAGGATCTCTCGAATGAGGAGTCCTAATGGAGGTAAGGTATTTTTAAAATTTTGTCACATGTTTGGGTTGATCTACGTCATCCTGTACCCCTTTGCCATGGCTATGTCCCCTGTATAACTCCTTAAAACCATGATATCCTGTATATTTTCCATTGTAAAAATTCATTATTCATATATTTTGTTGTACTGCTATGAGTTCAGGGCCAGATTTAGGGGAGGGCACTCCACAAAAGAAGGCCCCCCACAATAGAGACTCCAGTTTTTTTTTCACCGCATTCAAATCGGTTCACCCGCTTAAGAGCTACGGTGCCACAGACAGACTGACAGAGACACAGACACACATAGCGGTCAAACATATCACCCTTCTTTTTACGTGGGGGGATAAAAAATAAGCTCTCAAGGTACAGAAATTTGTATTTTTAAAATGGTTAATTTGCATATATCTAATTCACACACACATTCACATTGCATATTGACACAAACAAAAAATACTATAATCGCCATTGGAGTGAAAGACGGTGATGTATTCATTAAATGATAAACAATTTATACAAAGGAAAATTCTATCCTAATAGGTTTATTTTGGGCAGGAATGGGGTCAGTGGCGAGTAGCGGCGGCCGCAGCAGTCCACTCGGCTTCAGTGAACGGCTGTCATTAGCGTCGGGGTCTATTGGCTCAGGAGGGGGAGACGCTGCACCGCTTTCACCTCAGCAACTTGGTGTAATGGGTGAGTTTTCCCTACTCATGTTTTCTGTAACAGCGCCATCTATTGGTAAGTAGTCGATAAATTTTTCTATTTATGTTTTTTCAGTTATATGTCGTCATCTCTTTATCGTTTGTAGTTATGTATGAGCAGGAAAAATGCGGTGTACAAATTGAACTATCGACCTTATATAATTATAGCTGGGAAATGAAGAAAACACCCTAGAGCATAAGAAAATTTGCTTGTATTGTGTATCTAATAGCAACTAACAATCTGCTCCATATCCTATTTTTATTGAACTGTATTCAAAAGTTGTATTTTTTATTCAAGTCATATAATATTGTCCGTGAAGCTTACGTATTAAAATAGTGTGTTAGGTGTGTTGTATCAACTAAATTGCAGCGCCATCTCTTGATGGGTAGCTGAACGTAATAGAAATTCAAGACGAGAGGGAACTTAATAGTGTCGTAGTAATTCTTTAGATGGCAGTTTATTTTGTAGCACCTCGAGTGTGTTTTTTGTTGGAGAAAATTCGAGTCTTTTACTTGAATAAATTTTACTAAACTTGGTGTATTCGAGTTGTACAAGAGTCGCGAGTCTAACTTGACATGTGACTTGAGTCTCTCTACTCCCTTCTTCTGCCTTACTACTTTTCAACCAGCAAGTACTGTGTAATGTACATAGAAGACGCTGAAGACGGAAGTAGATTCCGCCGCGGAATCAAACTTGCAACTTTAAGCCTTTAAAAAAACTTGAGTTTGAAGACTTGACCAAAAGCTACTAGTCAATTAGACTACAAAGTGTATCAAGTAATACAAGCAAGGCTGGCCTCAATATATTTGATTTGTTTTAAAGGAAAGTATTGCTTTATTCCGACGGTTAGTTAGCTATTATTGCAGATATTTATGGGCGGTGGTGATCTCTTACCATCAGGAGACCCACTTGCTCGTTTGCCATCCAGTCGAATAAAGAAAATATAAATTATGTTATGTTAAGATCAGCTGCCTATTCCCTGGTGCTGGATATTTATAAGAGCACATAACCAATATAATGGGGTGTCTGTTCGTATACCTAACCGTATGCGCGTCTGTGCGCTTGTCTGCTCGTTTGTCTGTCTGTCTGTGGGTCCGTCCCTCCGTTCGCTTAAATCGTTCAATCGTTTCTCCGTCCGTCCCTCCGTCTGTCCAGCTGTCCATCCATCCATCCATCAATCCATCTATCGCAATCGCAAGTCTATCTTATAATTTTTATACTAGAAAAATTGCAGTCTATGCTTAATTGGATAATACCCCAATTGCTAAGGAAGTGTTGTATTAGGCCGTCTCTTGAAGCGCATGAAATTGGACTAGACTATTGCAGTTTTCCGCTTCGATATATTTTATCCACGTGTCTCGCGTAATAACACTAAACACAACTCGCTCATAATATATAATAGGTACTTACTAATTGGAATAACCTTCCCAAAGTCATTTTATTTCTCCTAGGTATTCATCGTCAACAGAGACATTGTGTGAATCGTCATCTGTTTGTGTTTTGGTGACATACAAGGACAATCTAAATATTCCATCTCCTACACCTAGTAAACAATAACAACTTTGGAGTGGAGGGTAATTTGATAGATATGATTCCAAAAACCGGCCAAGAGCGTGTCGGACACGCCCGAAATAGGGTTCCGTAGCCATTACGAAAAATTTAAGTAATACTTTTCTAAGAATTTCGTATTTTGTACGGAATATTCCAAGTTTAGGTATATTTTATACCTTAGGCTGCTATTTACTCTTAGGGGCTGTTTCACCATCCATTGATTAGCGTTAACCGACGGTTAAATGTGATGCCGTCTCCGTCTATCCGAACAAAACAAATAGAGACGGCATCACACCTAACCGCCAGATAACACTAATCAATGGATGGTGAAACAGCCCCTTAAACTACTAATAATTCTCAAGAAAACTTAACCGTTATAGTTTTCCTTGTAAGTTTGATATACTTACTAACGTCCTGAATTTTTTCAAATTTTTCTACCCACCTGTTTAGATGTTAGAGGGGGGGGGGGCGCTCGATTTTAATGAAAAATTTGCATTTTCAAGTTAAATATTTTGCAAACAAATCACTGCATCGAAAATCGTTTTAGCAACCCCCTAATGTTTTTAAAAGACCTATCCAACGATACCCCACACCACACTACAAGGCTATGGGAGGTACACTAAAATTTTTTTTATTGTACCATTTTGTCGGCATAGTTTACATATATATTCATGAAAAATTGCAGCTTTCTAGCATTGATAGTCCCTGAGCAAAGCCGCGGACAGACAGGCATGGCGAAACTATAAGGGTTCCGTTTTTGCCATTTTGGCTACGGAACCCTAAAAACCAGCTGCCTAAAACAGGGCTTAGCAAGGTGTTTCAGTTTACATAATGCCGATGCATTCCTCAGTCTTCAGTAAATCAGTATATAGTCATTAAGTCCGATAGCGCAAGTTGGCGTTTTATATTCTCGAATCTTCATCTTTTGGTCGTGAAATACAATGTTGACTGTCTCGGTAGTTCATTATGTTGTCACGACACCCAGCTACCCACCTCATAAACGCGTCAAAAGCTATGAATTACGCGCGCTGTGATGTATCTTGATTCCAAGTCACCTTGCGCCTACGTGAATGTGACCTGTGATGTGACGCTACCTACTCGTCCTGCTATGATGTAACTCTTGAGATTGACAAGTATTTTTATGAAAATGTGTTATCAACATTAAGCATTATACTGAATAGAGGCATCGGGTCTGTTTGCACATGTATAAAAAAATATATATTTTCAACGGAGCATTTTGTTCTTTGGGATTACATAGCGGAATGTCATTAAATTATAGCATAATAAATTCAAGACGTACCTATACGTGTGGACCTGTTAGTTAAATTGTTTAGATGGTCAGCGATCCTCCGTCTTATAATGTAGGGCATATTAGGCAAAGCTCTGCGCAGGGGGCGACACTAGCGCAAACCCATGCCAACGTCAGTTCTCTTTATTATTTTGTCACCATGACAGGTCATGACCAAAGATTAATTAGTACCTATAGAAATCACGATAAGGTAATAATATTTACTAGTAACAAAATAACATGATATTTTACATAGATAGTAACGATAGAGCTATATTTCCAAAAATTCAATTGAAATAATACATACGATATTATGGCATTTAAGATACTCAAAAAACTGTTTACGGTTTTGTGCTAGTGCTGCACTCTGACGGGAGAAAATTTCAGTAATATTCCCTATTGACAAGTTGGTTAACCATTTTTATCTGTGCTCTACCGCCCACGTCTCATTGCTATACAATTGCACATGCGCGTTCGATGCAACGTGAGCGAGCCCCCACTCGGTACCTCAATAAAAGTTATCATCATCAAGAGCATGGTATAGTGCTTATAGTATAGACCTAGACCGCCAGAACTGGGACTATTACTGCGGTACGGCATCCCACGTAGGCAATAATGTACATAGAATTAATTCTCAAGGTATCCTTCCTAACATTACACGATTTCTGATGTCAGCGTTTTGCTGTCCTTCCTTGACATACGGTAAAGTAGGTTCCTGACGTTATTATTATCACTAGTAGATAGGTTACTTAGCTACAAACCTATGTTGTGTGTATTGTGCCTATATTATTTATTTGACTTTTAAAATCATACTTTGTCGGTCCCTAAATGATTGTTCTTCTCATCTATTCAAAGGTTGAGATCCTTTAAAGGGATAAGTTCGCCCTTGTACATGTATTTCAATGCTGTCGATTGTATTTGTTTATTTTTTGTGCAATAAAGAGTTTAAATACATATGTATATGCATACCTACATTTAATTGAATCTTTTATTATCGCGATATAGGGGAAGCGCGATAATTTGCATAACAAGAACAAGTAAAGTTATTTTTAATATTCTTAGCGCTGTTTGACTATCCAGTATTGTCGTGCATTATATTGCAAATTGTTTCCATTTTAAGTACTAGTTTTGCCTAGGTGACTGGGGATATGCACTATAATATAATATACGTATGTAGCTGTGGCTGAGCTGTATGTGAGTACGTACGTGTGTTAGCTCCGGATTCACCGGTTTGACTGCTCGAATAGCACGGAAAATAAGCTTGATGGGCCTTTCACCGAAGGCTTGTTATCGTAAAATGACGTGTGGCGAATGGTCACTGAGGCCGGCCAGAATGGCAATATTCGCTAATTCAAAGTGTGGCTCGTTGGTCTAGGGGTATGATTCTCGCTTTGGGTGCGAGAGGTCCCGGGTTCAAATCCCGGACGAGCCCGCTTTTTGATAATGTATAGTATATATTTCTGCTCTCTTCTTAATGTTTACTTACTTTTAACATACTCGCTGTTCACCGTGTACCTACCGCGTCAAAGTCGTGATTGCTTTTTGAATCAAAAATTCAGATAAATAATGTACCATTGAATTTCATGTAGTACCTTATTGAAATATTCCTGATCCTTATTCATTTGAATACACCTTGTATATTGTCGCCATCCTAAACATCGAAGCTGTCTAGGTGCTCATAAACACCTGAATACAACACTCATCAATCGGATGTAAAGGCATCTTCAAATATTTCACTCCTAAACAGCCCCGGTGTTAATGATGTCGATTAGGAGCTATACAAGATCTTGCACTACTCGTATTATGTCAAATTCTGTATACGTACGGGGAAGCGTACGGGGGACTGGTAAGACGACCTATTTCTTAATGAAGGACGTTATAATAGACTTTACTAGAGCTAATTTGCAATCATTTTAGTTTGGTGAACTAGGGGTCTAAGTTGACTGATTTTGTGTTTTTTTTTTGTTTTAAGTAAAACACACCTTTCGATTTATTTAAGAAACAGGTTGACAATCTGTTATTATATTAGGTACAGTTATAAATTCAGGGATCGGGCGGATTAGCGGATTAAGAATAATTCAATTAATTAATTTCTTACTTATACATATAATATAAAACAAAATAAAGGTAACTAAAACTACATACAAACTAAAATTACTTAAGATTTAATTTTGATAACATAACACAAAAATTTCTTATATTTAATGTAGCTTTATTAAAGAAAATACACAATACTTTTCCTAATTTTCTGTGGTTAAGCAGCGTTTCCACCAATAATGCGATGATGCGAGGATGTGTTTTTCATTAACCAATAGAAACGCTTCATCCTCGCAGAGCACATCTCTGGTGGAAACAGCTAAGCGAGCGAGGCTAGGTAAATGAAGCGTTTCTATTGGTTAATGAAAAACATATTCCTCGCAACACATCCTCGCACATCTCTGGTGGAAACGCTTCAAACGCTGCTTGAGTCCGTTCATATTCGAACGACAACAACTGCTACTTTTATTAACATTTTACTATACGGTAAGCTGTTGAAAGCATGTTTAAAATTTAATTAAAATTATTCTTTCCAGAAATTCAAATGTAATTTTCCCAAGTTGTCATGAATAAATGTTTGCTTTCTTTCCAATTTAAATTTCCAGAAATTATCGTAATAGTTAATTACAGGAGTTATGTCCACAATATCACGAACAACGACTCTATAATCCGTCCTATCCCGCACCTTAAGATCAACTATAACGATATTAAATAGTCATGATGATGTCATGTTTCATGAAGATCTAACTACAATTTTAGTGCAGCTTTTGTGCACTAATTGATTTAATCTTCTCCGTTCGTTGTGTTTACGTATTCGACTACCAACCATATTATCAACGTAATGTTGAATCGAATTCAATAACACCCTAGCGTACGTAATAGTAACGCATCTCGAAGGGGTTCAGACAATGGCGTCAGCCGCTAGATCCCCAGGGAGTTGCGTTCGCGGCACGTCCCGCCCCACTGACACAGCGCGTGCCACGGAACGTGACGTCTATGCTTAATAGTGCACTGCTTATTGCAATGTGCTTAAAGATGTACAACAGATGCACTAAATGCAACGCTAATTGGTATTTTGGAAAACGCCTGGACGCACGCACAACCATGTCTCTATCTTGCTTGATTATTAAATACTAGCCGCCTGCCCGGTCTTCGCACGGGTTACCAATGACGAAAATGAGACTAAATCTATCATGTAAGAATCTTCTGTCTCGCTTACTCGGTCAGTTAGTGTATGGAGATTTTTAAATCCATTATTTTATTAAAAAAAAACCGTTTATACAAACCTTTTCCTAACAATTGCAAACACAGCAAAAAATGGAAATCTAGTAGGTAGAGCGTGCAGCCCTTCTAAAGTGATGCGCGAACACACATTTCTTCAATTAATTTGTCTTCTAGATACATATTCCATGAAAAATTATCGAACTGATGGTGCAAAACCTCATTAAATTAAAATCCGTTGCGCGACAGGAAGTTGTGAGACAGACTGCTGGGAGTGACTTTTTATTTTCTACTGAATAAGATTAAGCTAAAGAAGATAAGAAGATTGTTTCAGTGTAATATCTTTAGTGTGAAAGATCTTTGATAAATTTTTACTCGAGGCAGTAATTAATCGGAGCAATGGTCCGTTAATAACATTACTGTGCGGCAGCAAGCCTTTGATTTAATATGGTTGTAAAACCTCAAGCTGAAAAGGAATTAAAGCTATTTATTGCAAATTATGCTTTAGTAATAACAGCCCCGTTTAGGCTCAGCTAAATAGTCATCTACCATAAAATGCGTAATTACCAGCATTGCTCGTCGTGTAACCGTTACAAATAAGGCATTAAACGAGAAAGTTATAACATTCGAATCTCAACTACCATTTATTTCAAACATGCTGTTGAATAGACAGGATGTTATCATAGAAAATTACCGCGGTGTACTTTGTACGCTGGTCATAAATTACAAAAATGACCGTACATGAAGTATTGCCTGCTAGTTCCGCTATTCCTCGGTAGATGGCGCTGCGCATTCAAGCTTTTATTTTTAGTTAATTTTTGACCTTGTAAAAGTTGTAAAATTTACGCAAGATTTAAATTGACAAAAACAACCTTTTTTAATTAAAAATAAATTACATATCTTATCTACTGTAATAGGGTTTAATACTTGGATGGAATAAAACCACGGCTTTGCTAGCACACTTTTTTTTCATTACCTATGTTTTATAATTTGGTATCTATTTCAAAAAATTTAAACTTGGCAAACTGCTGATTATGGTACAATTTTAACAACTGTTTATTGATTGTTAATCTCAAACTTTTTACGTATAAATAAGGTGCAGATAGCATAGAAAATAATAATCTCAATTTATGACACGTGATGGCTTAACCATCTATTCAAAATTTTCGTACAGAATGTCAGCCGGCTCGTTGGTCTAGGGGTATGATTTTCGCTTAGGGTGCGAGAGGTCCCGGGTTCAAATCCCGGACGAGCCCAAATGCCTTTTTGCTTTTTTGTTTTTTCGTTCTGTTTTCTTTGCATTTACTAAACGCAATTAGCATTTTTTTTTGTTTTAATTTCGTTCTGTTCTCGTTACTTTTATAGAACGCAATTAGCATTGGGCTACTTAATAATCATTATTTCTAATTCTGCATATAATAGTATATACATACTGCCTGCGAATCAGTCTACAAAAAGAAAATATTAAGTACTTATTGTTATTCCACGAGAAACATGCATTTTTGAAATAAAAGGTAGCCCGTGTTATTTCAACCATCTAACTGCCGTTCATTTGCACAAAAAATATCCGCTTCTATGTAATGTTGCGACTTTCGACGTGTAACGAGGACACAAATAAACAAACAAATAAATACTTAACATATCATTATAACCCTAGTGAGCATTTCTTTCGTAAGTGATCATCAAACAAATACGTTGATGTTGTATACACAACATACTCAACATAGCAGCATATTCGGCGTAGCGTAAAAAAGATGCAATACCTACACCAACAACATTCTTTAGGGTATATACATACTCGTATAGTAAGTAAATATATCCTGTCTAAATAAAGTCAACTGATAGTAGTTGGCGTTATTCAGACCATTCTTTACCCGTAATTTTCCGCTAGTGTGAGAAGTAACAGTAACTAAGTATAATCAGTCAAATTGAATCCCACCAAAAACATTATGTAAAAAACTAGCCAAGTCTCGATGGAGCTGCTCGTGCCAAGTTTAAGGTTCCTAACTGCGATTTCTTTATTATTATAGTTAATGTTGTGTGACTTGGCCGTTGACATGTACCCACTCACGTATAAAGAATGCAGTCACAGAAATTATTCGGTTGAAAAACCAGACATTTTAATGAGTACGTTTTTCCATTTGCCTAAGAATAAAATTGATTGACAGAATATCTCTCTAAAATATTTTATGATCTAACTAGTTACTATTTGTACTTATAGTTTCTGATCATGTTAACTTTAGCTTTTATTTAACTTGCAATGTTTGTTAAGGTCGAATCTTGGAAGTGCAATATCATATCACGCAATTCTGGTGATCGGATTTATTTGAAACTAGAGTTTACCCGCGGCTTCGCACGCGTAAACTGGTAGTTACAATTGAAATTCCGAGATTTTACAAAATTCCCGTGGGAAATCCCAAAATTTATATCGTAATCTTCATTGAGGTGTTGTGTTAAGAACAACTATCCCGTGGGAATATTGGAATAAAAGTAGCCTGTGTGTTATTTCAGTCAGACATCCAGCTATCTACATACCAAATTTCATGACTCTAAGCCCAGCGGTTGTTATTTCCAGATTTTATCCCTATCCTGTGGGAATATCGGGATAAAAAGTAGCCTATGTGCTATTCCAGATGTTCAGCTATCTACATACCAAATTTCATCCAAATCCGTCCAGCCATTTTAGCGTGAAGGAGTTACAAACACACACACACACAAACTTTCGCATTTATAATATAAAGTAAACTTTCGCATTTATAATTATAATATAATAAGTAGGATAAGTAGGATAGTCAGTCACCAGCTGCTTATAGATCTAGTGAATAATGATTTTTCATCGTATCAAGATACCTAAATACGAACTTTTCCGACAAAATACATTATTCATTAGCTACTTCTGTAAAAAAACAGTGATAATAAAAAATCGATCGGTTTACGAACACTGTTTTTTATGCATATCTACAAATCTGCAACTTTAGTGCCGAAAACGCCGATGGGCGTTTAATTTAGCTTTCCCTGGATGCCGCTGACGCCGATGGGCGTCTGTTCTGCTGAAGCGTCGGCATCGCAGCAAAGTACGTAATCTGGCGCGCGGCAATGAATGGGTTAAAGAGCTTTGCAGACTGCAATGTAGGATAATGAATAGATTTATTTTTCCCTGAATGGAAACACTGGCATAGATAATAGATCGCTCGTTTTTGGCTCGAAATTCTAACTTGTGATTTTATTTTGCTTAATATACAAAATGTACACGCCCAATATCATATTTTCTTAAATTTTTCGCGATTTCCAAGGTCAAAGAATCTAATTGCTTTCAAATTCCAGAGAAATAATGCGTTGTTTGGGAGAAACGTGTCAAAATGGTGTTGTAGAGCGCCATCCTGCTCTGTCTCGTTTTTTTTTCCGTTCTGGCGGTTCACTTTTATATTATAGATGGTATTGATGTATAGGTCGGATGTGAGATAATGCAAGTACAGTCATCAAAAAACTTGTATTCTGTATAACTTGTATGTTGTTTTTGTACAAAAACTTTTTATTATACAGTAGTTACACTTAACATACCCAATGTGCAATGTGCTACAATATGCCCGTACAAAGCAGAGGCGTTCATAGTACGGTGTTTTCTTGCAGAGCCCCTCCTGGCGGCTTTTAATAATTAAGGCGCCTGCAGCTCTTCTTTGAGATGCTTCAAAGGACTTGAATACGCCATGGGCTAGACAGCACACTTGCTATTTACTGAGGCGACAGCACAACCCGTCTTTCACCTTGAAGTGATGAGATGTTTTTAAAAAACGAAGCTGTGAGAACGAGAATTTATGATTACTATCAAACCAAACGCTTCAATAAGTAATTTAGTTTCAATATTGCACACCTGTGACATAAAACTAAAACTCACAGACGTTATTATAACATTGTTATTGTACCACTTATGACTATTACATGACAAAAAAAGGCTGCTGCTTCAAAGTACATTATATTGCATTAGATGCATGACACAGTGACCGTGTATATCGTCCAGTCTTTACTATTTAGTTTGGATTAGAACTCTCGTCTTTGATTTAGGCAGTGTGCTTACACTTGAATTGTTCTTTGCTAGTTGTTTCTGCTGCAATAACCTAAAAATGGAGTTATTATAGCACGATGCCTTTGATATTAACACCGAAATTGATAATGATAGGCTGATTACCAAAATGGCAGGTATAAAAATACACCATTATAGAGGTTAAGTACCATCGCAAAAATTTGGAAGTGTTTTAAATACAGACCTCCCATATAAAAACTACTTTGGTGCTAGATAGAATTCAGAATACAGCTCACCTAAGACAGCTGTGGAAATATATGCGAGTGAAGATTTTCAAAAAACGCTGTACAAAGTAATTTAGGCACTGTGAAATACTTAAAACTAAAACTCACAGACGCTCTAACATTTTATTGATTGTATTATTATTATTTAGTTTCATAACCACTGACTAATAATACAAAAAAGTGCTGCTTCAAAATTAGCATTCATTTCATTACATGCACCAGATCACGCATGACCAGATATTATCGTGGACAGTCTTTACTAACATTTTAGTGGATTAGAATGCTTGGTTAGTTCTCGTCTTTATTTAGGCTACCGTGGCTTCAACAAAGTGTTGTTCTGCCAGTTGGCTGCTGCAATAACCTAAAAGTGGTCTCTTTATAGCACGATGAATGAATTACCCTAAAAGGCTACCAAAATGCCAGTAGGCACCATGAACTTTCTGTTACGTATTCCATCGCAAAAATTGCACCTAAATACAACATAGAACTAGGTTAATAAATTCATGCTCACCTTGGAGCGAGTCGGACTTGCGCAACGAAGTTTTCTCTCAAAATTAAAAAATATAATATTTTTTATGCTTGATTAGCATTACATAGCCAAATCATGTACAGTGGCAAATGGCTAAACAATTCCGTGATATGATTGTATCTATTTTTTATTTATTTTATAACTATGTTAAAAGGAATTGTGTTATATTTAGGGTGTCCCTAAAATCAACACCAAACCAAAACTATGAGGGCTGATGAGCAGTGACCGTATTGTCTAACGTTCGGGCGCTCGCGGTCGCATTTACCATCGCCATCGTCCTACACCGAGTGACAGAATGAAGTGGTGAAAACGATCGTGACGTTAGTCAGGTCTCTGCTCTTCTGCTAATAGATCACAAATTTCACCTTGTGAAAATGCCATAGTTTTCAAGTTTTTTTTTTTACTCCTATAATGTAATCTGTCATTTACTTAATCACGAACAATAATATAACAGCATACATAACAATATTCTGGAAAAGTCTATATTGTCTATTCTCCATAACAGCACTGTGTCGTAATGTTGCCAGCTGTCGGCGGCCGATCGTAAAATCCGCCTGATCACGAAATTCCTAGGCATATCGTGAAATGCCGCCATTTCATGAATTGGCTAAGGGATATCCGCCATATCGTTCAAAACTCACCGTTTAACGATTTGTCTAGTGACGTTTAGGCCGATCATGAAATTCCTAGGCATATCATGAAGCGCCGTCATTTCATGATTTGGCCAGTTTAGGCAGATGACTATACTATAAAGAGCCTATTTTCCTTCTGTCCATATTGAACAGACTGTAGAATCCTTAATTTAACCCATTAAGGTACTTCAACGAGTATTTTACTTACCGTCCGTCCATATAAAATATGTGGAAAAAAGCAAAATTCTCATAATCTCGCGTACAAGTAACTGAAGATATGTACCTACCTATTTATCTCATTAAGAAACTTGTAGACTGACAAGATTGCAAACAAGCGATAATGAGGCGAGCCCTCGATTTAAAATTATCTCTAAGTAAGTTATAAATAGAAATAGTTTAATAATCAAAGAGGAATAGTTTTATTTTCTAAAGAGAGATAGATAACTTTAATATTTTTTAGTTTTAGTTTAAACAACTTGAATATTTACATCACGCACGAAATATACGGGACCGGGGACGCCCCCGGTTCCACAATACTACGGCAATAAATTGAGCGAAAACTCTCCCCAACTAGAGGGAATGCCACGGAGTTTTGAAGAACGGTGCTTATACATGCATACGTGTACTCTCTTTACTTCCCCCGCCCTGCATCACCTATTTTACGACCATTTCAAATATGTATGCTGCATAGCCTCTACGATTCTTTTCTATTTTCCATGAAAATTACTTAGAAACAGCCTTATGTCTTACTTCAACTCAATATTGAATTAAAAAATTAAAATGTCTTGTCTTGTCTTAAGGTACATAGTAATATTTTATAAGCTCTTGTAGTAAAAATTCGTTATCATATGACGATAGAAATAAGAACAAAAATTATAGTAATTACACTTTAATAAGTTTAAACAAATAAAACTTACATGGAACATCACAATTATGCTTCGCGAAACAGTGTTGGCGTGTCAAAGAGATTCATTGAGAGACCCACAAATGAGACAGACTAATTATTCATATCATGACATACACTTATCGCTGATACCGGAGAGATTCTCTATCTAAAGAAGAAGAGAAGCCTTGACGTTGAACATATAAAGGCCGTTGTGAACACCTATCTATATAGTATTTTTGTAGCAATCTACATCAAATCAAGTTAAACATTAATAATATAACAACAATGACAGATAATATAAGAGTACCTACCCAGACAAAAGCACTAAATTGGAACAGGAATCTTACAATTATAATAACAATTGTATTCTTATTATAAATCTTGGAGTATTTATTTAGAACTAAATACTTCAAGAAATATAAACCGCATTAGAAAGGTATACTAAAAACTTACATGATAATGGTACACTAGGTGGGACATTTATCTACGTAAAGTATGGAAAAAACAGCGTCACTATGTTAATAATAACTAATTAATAGATGTAAAGGCTTAAACAATAATCTTTAATAAAAATACTGAAAAACTTGTTTAGCATTCGAATCGTCGGTTATTGACGCTAGGGGAAGTTATCCTAAAGGCGAACACGTACAATTGATATCATATACCCATACAAAAATATCGTTCACTTTCTATACACATTACCAAAACACCGCTAAGCATTTTAACCGTATTTATGTTGACCGAAATGTTTAAATTTAAAGAAATGTCGTAGGATACACCGGAGGGATTATTCTGACTTTCGTGATAATAATTCAGATAGAGTAAGTAGTGGTAAAATCTATGTTAGTGTAAATGAACTTTGGCCAAGCAACAAAGTCATACATATTTAACGTCTAAATACCTTATTGTAGTTTGCGTTACACAAAGTCAAAACATTAAATACATTGTGAAAACAAATAAATTAAATATCATTTACAACTAAAAATATTAAAATAATATCTTTTAATTCTGGATTTAAACTCTTGTAACTTACATAACTAAAAAAACAATTAAGAATATGGAATAGTCAATAAACAATGAGATGCCCTATGAATGTGGTGTGCTTCTTTTATTATTGATCATAACTTCATAAGCTTCCAGTTTAAAATTAATTAAAAAAGACTTTTTGCAGCAAAAAAAAAAACATTTTAAGTCATTAAACCTAAGTTTCGCACTTCTAGACTTGGCTGAAAACTAAAACTAATTTGATTTTTTGCTGCAAGACTTCCAAAACTTCTTATCTAGTAGAATGGAAAGTTTTTTTTATAAAGGGTGGTAGATTTAGGTCAGAATAACACCTTATCGAAAAGATATTAAATATTTCCATCTAAAGCACGAAAGGCTTAACGCTTAAACCACTGAGAACGCTGAAATTTAGTATCTATTTTTAGCCACTATACTGTCGTGTCGTATTATTTGCCAAAGTCATGTTCTTCACGGGAAGTACAAAAATAACTCAATTATTTTACACTTCATATTAAAATTTGTATTAATCGATGAAATAGAAAAATACAGATTTATTTTTATCATTATTTTTGCACAAATTTGAACTACAAAGTGCCCAAGAACACTACATCATTGGAGTAGGTATGAAATTCTGAACTCAGGATGTGTTATTTTTCTGTATTGAGTATTGTAATGAATAGTATTGAGTAAAAATACCATTAATGTTACAGTTCTTAATACATACAGTTTGACAAACTGTACTTAAATACTTTCCATTTTACGATATTGATTGTCTTTTTAATTATTTAATTTTTCAGATAGTTTCCAAAATATGAACTACATGTATTTTTTGAACGCGTGACGTTGGCGTTAACGCGGCGTGACAGAAAGTTTCTGCCGGCATTAATATAATGTCATTGGTAACAACAGTAGGGTTGTACTGCATCATTATTTTTTTCCTATCTACATTGCCTGATAACTCCAATTCAGTTTGACTACGCTACGGCTTTTGACAATCTTCTTATGTAGTCGCTCGGCGACGTCAATTAAATATTCGATAACTATATACAATATCATATTTACATTTATGTGAATTATTTTGGCGTCTTATTTTACATGGAATGAATCACACATCGGGAATGTCAAGAAACCTCCACAAAATTGTTCCGGTAATTTTTCATTCGTGATCTGTTATAAAATAATATAAAAACAATAGCATCAAGCTTGAATTTAAGACAAAGATATTTTCCATGGACAACGAAAACTTAATCTCCGTATATTATTTACAGGAATACTATTATTTTAGTTGCTTAAAGCAGGAGCGCAAACAATGGAGATATAATAAGAAGACTAAGTACAAATACCCTAGTGTTCGCGTCATTGGGTTTGCTACCTAGTCCACCGACAGATGCGGTTTTGATGTCTTCTTTGACTGTTGGCGTCTTTGCGATTGCTTCACTGCTATCACCTTGCATTTTACTGTCCACCTCTTCCGGATGATCTGGTTTCTTTATTTCACTAGCAATATTATTGTTTTCTTCTAGAGCTGGTGGTATAGTTTTAGGCGGTAGAGGCGTCGTAGTGGTTGTAGTAGTTGTGGTGGTTGTTGTAGTTGTGGGCACTAAACTATTATTACCAGTAAAGAAAACTTCACCATAAATAGCTTCAACTTCCACAGTGTTCTCTATGCGTTCACCATGTATTTCCCTTGATCGAGAAAGATTGTCTTTGTAAGAAGTGATTAGCTTAGCTGTATATTGCACATCCCGATCTGTGTAGTTTCCCCTAAAGGTCACATTGCAAGCCGTTCCCGGAAGCAAATATTTTTCTAATTTATATAATTCTTTTCTTTCTTCCTTGAATGGATTAGCCCAACGAATGCGGGGAAATATGGACCCATCGGCCATTTCGATATCCGTGTCTAAGCCTGTGGAGATACCATGGCCATGTCCCCAAGATACCGTGTAGTTGAATTTGTATTCGACCTCCATGGTGACTGTGGCAGCTACATCTCCCTTATTTTCTAGTAAAAATTCTTGGAATATGACTGGATCTGTTTGTCTAGAATGCAACGAATTTTCATCTAATACAACATTTTGTAATTTGTAACTTACAGGCTCTATCTCAATTAAGATTTCACCATTATCAGCTGTTAACTCGTTATTTTTATCGTCGAACGTAATTAAGTGACCGATATTGCTGTCATACGAAATTCTTCCAATATTATAAGTAAATCCGCTTTCGGCTTTTTTACGGCCAATAAAAACTGAATCAACAGCCAAATCCACCACCACCGCCCCATTTGGTTTGGAGTCAAACTTCACCCAAGTTTTCCATATTATCAATGAGGCATTTTCAATATTTTCCAGCACTTCGAATGATTCATAAGTCTTGGTCCCGGACACGGCACAAGTTTTATATTTGGGCCTAAGTTGTCCGAGCAACATGTCACCGTCGTGGCGCGCTCTACACAAATATATCGGCCCTGCAACAAAAACGTTTAATTTAGTATGAAATGAGTATGAATAAAATAGAAGAAACTAAATTATTACACTGAATAATTTTCATGTGTGTACCTTGCTCAGAATCAGCTCCAGCAACATAATTTGCCATGTTCTCTTTCTTCAGAGTAGTCCACTGAAGCGTGCTTGAAGTGGTTACGGAATTAAATTGAGTCTTGAACAGTCCCACACCAGAATCCGCCAACGCCGGCACTGCCATAGCCATCATTGCCACTACCCACCATCTTTCGCAGATTCTGTTCCTATTTTTCATAGTGAAATCTGTAACAAAGAAACAACCTAGCTTAATTAAAATAATTAAAGTTATTTTAATGTATTTAATTGGTATGATCATAATGTGAATTTATGATGTGTATAATAGTAAAAGAAGGATATGTAAAGTATTATGATCAAAGACATGTCACAGCAAGCTGTGGCGCCTGAGGTGAAGTCAATCGCCCTCAAACTCAATTTTTGATTTCGTATACGAAGTTACCGAGCTGAGATGAGATATGTCATACAGCTATTTTGCCATCTCACGCGCGTCCCTCATAAGGCAAGGCACATGCACATTTAGCTTTTATTTTAAACGCTGCATAATATGTAAACTTCTTACTGAAATTTGTGGCGTTTATTTTATTAGTTTGAGAGTGGCATTTTGCAATTAGATAAGATTTTCCGGTCAAAAAACCTCTTACCTATCTACATTCTTATATAGTCAATAGACTTCGTACCACCTGCCTAAAAAATGTAAGTATTAAGGAATGCACAAAGTAAGCAGCGCAGTGATAAATTAATTGATTATATTTGAATGTCATTATTCATTATATTCTAAAGTTTTAAACTTATAACAAATACCTACAAGAAAATTTGGAACGTCGGTCGGTACAAAACTTTAAGTTATTATTATGAAAGTCAAAGGTCTTCGAGTTTCCCATTGCCAATGTCAAGGAATTGGCTAGAGCGCCAGCAATAATATAGTGGGTGGAGTAAACGCGGACTGAGAGGCGCCTAAAGCAATCAATACAATACGCTGCAGGTGGAAAATTGTCTGTTTCTGTTTGCCTTTTCTTTTCGTTCTACAACAAAGATAGAAAGACCGTTTGATGTAATATTGAATACCTTTTGATTATTTATCTACGCTACTTTGTTTTCTGTCCGTTTTTTAATTTTCTAGTTTGTAATTTCATTGTATTTTTGTTTACAGGTAAGAGATTTGTATTCTGACTAATGTTCTACGTAAGTTAACAAAATAGTTGTATTTATTATGTAAATTGTAATCCACCTTATCGACATGATTATTAACCATCAATCTTGCAACATATGAAGTAAATTAAATTTAATAAGTTCAATTGGGATTTGACACGGCCCATTTGGTTCGGCTCAAATCCGGACGCATCGTTCTTTTATTTGATCAAGTAGTGATATATTGCTCTACAGATAAAGACTATCAAATGCGTCACGCTGCCACCATATTAAATGTTAAACGTATTTCCTTATATTTTCCATGATGTCGAATTCGATATCGTTTTATATTTTCTGTTGTCAAACAACGATCGTTATGTTAATTATGAATGGTGAATTTGTTGTTAAAAATATCATTAGATATCATTCATGGGTCGCGGCGCAACAGGTCAAATGTTATCTTGACAAAGAAATATGAATTTTATCTTAATGCCTAACGACTTCGTTTGAGAATTTTTGGGATACGCATTTTTGGGCAATACAGCGGGATAATATGCTTTAGCTTTGGCCGCATTCCGTCATGTCGAGAACGAATTCTATTGTGTCGGAGCACGCTCCGTGTCCAACCACAGCATTTTGTGTGTGCGCCAATACGACACCTCTCACAATCGATTACCTTATTCCACTGCCCGTTTTTGGTGGGAAACAGAACGAGTTGGTATATCCCTATGTTCCTGTTTGTATACCTATATGCATACATCATATCTGTAGTCAAATGCTGTATTCAGCTTGTCGGCAACCCTTCCCTTGAAATTAAAACGGAATTTCCCCTGAGAAATTAGCAGTGATAACGCTTACAAACCAACTTGTTAACTCTTACAATAGCGCGGCAGCAGACATCAGCGCCTGCTTTTAACCGCCCCATACATTCCCTACGCCCTACACAATTTCTGGCACCTCCTCGTCTAGCCCTCAATGTACGAGGGGAGACAACACTTGAAATGAAACAAGGAAACCTCCGTCGATGACACAGTATCACAAAGAATAGCACGGCTTTCAAGCATATTAAATTAAAATATCTTCACTAGAATATTTGCAAAACTATTAACATTTATAGGTATAGGTATTGTTGAAATATAAGTATGTATTCGCGAAACAATATTGCTGTTGTTGTGGCTACGAACAATAAAAGTTTACGATGGTTAGTTTTAGATAACTAACCTTGCCCGTGCACTTTTTATGGACAACTAAACATAATTGCATAATATAAATAGTACTAATTGCTGAGAACGGTAAGTAAGGCATTGGCACTGTCTCATTTACTTGTACCTGTACCTACTAACTGCAAGCATCGACTAATTGCGGTAGATCACAGATTAGTAACTTTCTAATATAGATCATACTTTCGTGATTCCGAGGGGGCCCAATTAGGATTTATTTGTAATTTTCTCCTTTTTAAAATATTTATCATTAGTGTAAGTTTGGTATTTGGGTAGGTAGGTCTATGTCTAACCGGAAAGAAGATTAAACTTACTTAGTATACACGGTTTATGTATGTGACGTGGGAACCTGTTCCATTTTACTAACCTTAAAGGTACCTATGTCATTGTCGTAATGCTTCTCTGTTGTGATTTATGTGCATCATTATTACGGGACTGATACACGAGATGACAGTTTTGTTGTGTTTATCTTTAGTTCCGACGCTGCCTGTGGCATTATGTGTTTTCTGAATACATTTATCATTACGTTGTTTACTTCAAATAGTGTCTTGTCTTGTGTTATATAATAAATAAATAAACTCTTTTAAATTAAATCGTTTATCTGTTAGATATGACAATTCCTAATAAAGGTCAAAAAGTATGGTATCGATACAATATGCCGTGGTAGCCTAGAGCTTACTCTTTGACCTGTGGCATCTCAAGCAGAGGTATTCTGTGGCAGAGGGTCGTGGGTTCGACCCTGGGCTGCCTGAGCTCGCACCTCTTTAGTTTTTCGGAATGCATGCGTGTGAAAAAAAAATTGAAATTTACCGTGAGCTTTACGATAAAAGGAAAACATATCGTGAGGTAACCTGCACACACCAGCGAACAGATTATTGTGCACTTCCTAATCTACACTAGAGCCGCGTGGGAACTAAGGCCTAAGCCCTCTCATTCTGAGAAAAAGCCGTGGGACATACATAACATAGCCCGAGAAGAAATATGTATGTATAAAGAACTACAATTGACAACCGTTAAGATAACTGCATGTGCATATACAAATATAATTATGATTTAGCATTGTTAACGTTGTTGTCCATGCTAAAGCTACTCGTACTTTCCTCGTAAGCAATAAGGTGACTCGCTTTAAGATAAGTGTTTGTAAGCCTGTAAGATTCAATCGCTTGGGTGTAAGTCTGTTATTATAAGGGAATAAAACTTCCAGCGAGCAATTGCTCGTGTAGTAATCCTATTCCCGGCGGGCTCTGCTCTACATTCAAGCTGATACTACTTGATCGGATTAATGTCAATTGGTATACATATGGATGGCATTAAGGGAAATTCCCGCTGACAACAATACGACACGTCTTAATAAAACTAATTTAATTAAGTCTTACAGTGGTGTTACGAAATAACAAACAATACAGCACCAGATGAATGTAAAATATTTTAGGTATGGCTTATAGAATCCACGGCAAAAAAATCGGAAATGCGGGCAAAGTAAACAAGTACTTACAGGGTTCTCTGCTAACGCATTTTTAGCTCGTTAGCTTTGATGCCCGAAATAAAACTTTATATAATGTAAGTGAATCGCAATTCTAAACCGACTTGGCAGAACAGCGTTAAGCTTTTAACCTAGTTTGTTTGTAGGTGGTCACAATGCAAAATATTCCTTTAGCGTCAGCGCGACGACACTCCCTTGTGACTCAGTACAATGTGCTAATTACATGACTTTAGTACAAAACTCTAATTAGTTTAAAAAGTTTGTGACATGAAAGCAGGCTATTATTTTTGTTCCTTGAACCATATGTATATAAAAGTTTGCACTTGTACCGTTAGAATCATGATAAACGAACGGACAGTTATTTTTGACCCTGGTTCAGGCCCAGCTGTGCTGCTATTTGTTGCCAGTTGTGGCGCGAGCCATCAATCACAATCGGTAAGTAAGGCACACTTTACCACCTAGCTTTAACGTTAGAAGCATCTTACCAATTTCACACTCCCGACGAACGTTCGTGACGCCAACTATCTAATCTTGCAGTTTTAGAACTCCGTTACTATAACGGCTTCCACTTTCGAGCACTTCAGTTTCGTCTAAGAATTACTAGTAGGTACTCGTAGTACCTAATATTATTATCTGTGGTATGCAATCGGTACCTACCTAATACGATGGCCACGATAGACATATTAGTTATCTTATAACTTTTCATTTCACGTCAGCGTGTCCTTAATTCCTTACATATTAGAGGAGCGGAGTTAGTTAGGCGTGAGTTGGGCGGTCTAGGCTGAGAAGCAATTATCACCGTAATGAGTTCGTTATCAGTTACCGCTTCATCTCAAAAGCTAATGATGCAAGCTGCCGCGTGGGCTTTCTCCCCACTAATACACTTTGGATAGCCCATTGTCCAGTCCCAGAGGACTTAAATAACTCAGTGAGGGGCACATATTAAAATTCTTTTAAATCTTCGATTCTGATATTTGTATCTGGATCGAAACAACAACCACAAGAAAGAAATAAATGATAAATATATGGGATAGGAACAATATTAGGCATCTACCGAACAGATGATATCTCTAAAAGGTAATTCATATTTACTATATTTAGGTATATATATTTTTTACAACGCTGTCCGCTTTGCCAATCATGGCATTAGCGAAAAACAAATAAGTATTTTGAATATCTTAGCCGTTTGGAGCGGACGTTCTTTATTAATAGCCTAAGAAATGTTTAGGTACTGAGAAACTCGGGAATTTATTTATTGAGCACGGGTTGACTGTCTTTCGTACTTTTTCTTATCACAGCCATTTATTTCGTTATTTCAACTTTCTTGTTTTACCTAATCGCTTTTTTGGAGAAGAACAGAATAATACGCAGAATTCACGACGATGATGTACGGTCATTCGCTGAGTGGTGTCTACCGGTGTTGCTAGTTTTTATGGCTGCACAAATTGTTCCCTAGGTACGGGCGCCGGCTGTAAGCCTCCTCTCTCTCGTATAACCTTCCAACTAAAACTAACTGTCAATAAATCATACTCTCTATCATTGTGCGCGTCTTCTGTGCTCACGTTGCTGACAAATTGACTGCTATATTACGTACCGCTAGCACGTTTATCGTGTCTATTTAGAAAAAAAAATAATTGATTGCTCATACAGTTATGTTCTGTTGTAACTGCAAATATTGTACGTTCATTCGAACGAGATATTTAAGGTTGTCGCCAACACCGGCCTTGCCAAACTTGTAGCCCACGTATGAAGCTATAAAATACTACAAATGCAAATCTTGATTCACGCACCGTACTACAGACGTTATAATAGCCTGACTGACGTAACTAAATTAAGACTGCAAGGCTGAAAATAAATGTATTTGCTAATGCATATTCACGAGAAGTTGCTGTTCCGGCGATATCGGTCGGCGCCGGTGACGTGGTCGGAGTCGCGCGCTGGTGCCCGCGCCGCGCGCGCACCGGCGCGTGAAGCAGCTGATAGCGTGGGAACTGCCTCATGCGTGAAGACCATAACCCGCGGCGTCCGACAGAATGCTGTGCGCTATGACTCCGATCCCTAACAACTAACCTAGTTTCTCGTTAAGTGAAGTCGCAAAGTATTTGCACTTTTTATTATGTACTTCGTTACTTACACATCTGGAATATTAGCCTTCGCGATTATTGAATTAGCACTTCTGATATTGGTTTGGCTTCCAGAAGCTAATATGGACGTGAGATGTCTAATTTTCGGCCTCACGATGTTTAGTGCTCTTGCTAAATGTTTTAATGTTAAGGTTTCATGTCATGTGATGTTTTCACAACATTCCTATTAGCTACGAGTATATTGTATTACAAGCAAACAGACAGCTTTGACTCGTTACGCTAAAAGATAGTGGCTACTGACGTAATGGGTTATGGTAATCCACAAGATAAACATATATTTTAATTGGCCTTGTCCCATTAAGTGAATCCTTTAATTGTTTACACGAGTAATACAGACAGACATTGACCGAGCTCCAAGACCTGACTCACGTCACTGAATAACACTCACCCGCTATTTATCCACTCTAGCCTGCAAACCTCTTTTCTGCTCTTAAAACAATAGGATGCGGGTTGGCTTTGTGACGGATATCTTCTTTCGACCATCGTCCATCAACTTAGTTGACAATACAATTAAGTAATTATTGTTCATGACTCTTGATGCAACATATTAAGGAAGGTAGGTACATTAGTTGTTTCCATTAACAATCCGTTGTTAAACCTTTCTCAAAGCTGCCTTCAATTTTAATGGGTAGCTTTCGGAATTTTAAAGTGTTGTCAGCATTCATCTGATACTTCCATTTATACTTCTTATCTTTCACCGCCAGAAGAGCTTTCTGTTAAGATTCTGCTGCGTCGGCTTAATGGGTGGGACCTCGGCGCGGCGCGAAGTAAATTTATACAGTGATTTAATGCTACGGTTCTATATCATGATCGATATTTGATAAACTGTTTTTAGTTGTAGGTACCTGCTTACTACTCGTAGGGCGCTTGTGCATTACAAGGAATTTTACTGTCCTGAGTCCGATTTTTTACGGTTCGAAAGCAATTTACATACTATTTCGTGCACCTTTGCCCGTTCCGGGCCATTTTTTTCCGGTTCGGCCTTGTAGCGCACAAGCGCCCGTAGTCTAAAGACTGTCCACGATAAAATCCGGGCTTGCCTGATCTGGTGTATCTTTGTAATGAATGCTAATTTTCAAGTTGCACTTTTTTGTAATAGTCAGTGGTTATGAAACTACATAATAACAATACAATCACAATAAAATGTTTGAGCGTCTGTGAGTTTTAGCTTTATGTATTTCACTGTGCCTAAATTGCTCTGTACCTACAACGTTTTTCGAATTCACTCGTTTTCAACTTCAATGCCACAATTGTATTTACATTTTTACAAGCTGTTTTACGCTCATTGGGATATTATCTTTCCAATAAAAATCATGACGTTACTGTTTTCTACTTGAGGGAGTCGGGAAAATTTTCTTATCCAGGCACCAAAAGTAGTTTTTATATGGGAGGCATTTTTCTGTCAAAAAGGCAAATTCACCAAAGTCAAAACACTTCCAAACTACCTCAATCTGAAGTCAATTCGAAAATTATTAGCTGTCGTGAAAATACAATGTTATAAGCTATAAAGTGGATTGTCCAATTTTAAAAAAATATATAAACTTTACAAAAACCTAGAAAAGACCGCCAGAAGACGCTGTACAAAATAATTTACGCACAGTCTCATATACTTATAAAGCTAAAATTCACAGACGCCCTAACTTTTTATTATCATTAAAAAATAAAATATTTTTTTTAAATAAAAATTTATTATTTATGTAGTTTCATAACCACTAATTACTTAAAAAAAGTGCTGCTTGAAAATTAGCATTCATTACAAAGATGCCCAGATTTTATCGTGTACACAACTACACACTTGAACTAGGCTATTAGAGGTTTAATTATAATACCAAAGTTTGCAAAGGAAGTAGGGATTTCCATTAAAAAAGCAGTAATGGAAAGCAATCGCTTCCATTCCAACTTGCCCTAGATTACATTGTTTAAGGACCTATAGGAAATCAAGCTCTCGGACTGTAATCGCTACCTATCGCCGTTATTGTTCCACGCGAATGTGAAAGTGATTAAGATAAAGTGACTGTTAACATTCGTTGCATTTTGATTATTTCTGTTATAAGTAATCGTGCGGTGTGTACGAACAAGGTTAATCAGAATCATGAGATCGTCAGCGCAACTTGGCAGTGCGTGACGGTGTCGGGAGATGTCGCGTGATAGCGGCTCACGCGCACCGCACGCAGTAATTTCCGTTTTCAATTAAAAAACAGGAAAAATAAAGTAACATCCGTTAATGAAAAGATTGTCTCCGCCACTAGAACGTGGAACCTTATCTAAGGTTCATTATTTATCGAACGGACAGTGACAAATGCGCGGCTGCATTAATTTAGACCTTTTAGTAACAGTATTATCACTTTGTGGACAAAATACGTACTTACTATAAATTTTTGTACTTCATTTCCTCTAGTTACCTGTTACAAAAAAATTAATTTTCGGCTCGGTCTGAATTGAAGTTTTTGATATGTCTATATGAAAAGTCAGGACTTACGAGGTTAATTTTTATTTTTCGTTTCGTTAATATAATAGTTATATATGCAGGAAAGTGATAATTTGGTGTCTATAAACGTGTCGTAAGGTAAGACGTGACATAAATCATAATATAAATAACATTTCGTTACATGAAGACAAAGTAGACTATAAATCAAGCAGCAAGGGGCTAATTAACACCAGCGCGGGCGGAGTTTCTCTCCCGCACCTGTTGCCAGCCACGTTCCACCGGACGACTTACAGGAATCAATAACATCCAACCTCGTCCAGGCCACAGAATGATAATTCTCCAGGCTACGTAAAAATAGCCATAGAAACAATGCATTACCTAGTTGGTGGTTGTTGATGCATCATTTGTCCCTGTTTCAAATAGATAATGTGCCCAAAGTCCTGCATTTTTGATGTCGTACGTTCGTACGCCCCAAGGGTTTTTACCCGACTGCGAAGAAGGAGGGATGTGTTTGGCGCGTATGTATGTATGTATGTATGTCTATTCCTATGTCCTCTCATAACTACTCAATAGCTGAACCGATTTTGATAAATGATACGTCATTGGATTCGTCTTGATGACGCGAGTGACACTGGGTTTTGGCGCCAAATTGTAAGTATTCAAAAAATGTTTTTTATTTAAACCTATCGAGTGGGGTATCAAATGAAAGCTTATAATTAGCCCATTCTAAATATATATATATATATATATATATATATATATATATATATCGTTTTTTATACCATTTTCACAGAAAAGTGGGAAATAAAATAATAAATTTAAAAATCAAAAAACCCGACTGCCTTAAAAAATACTAAAAAGAAGAAAACAAGTCTCGTGGGCTAGAACTTTGTTAAGTAGCTAACTTAAAATTCAAAAGTCGGGACCCATTTAAATAGTGACGCTCAAAAATTATTATATTACCTAATGGGTCCCGACTGTTGAACTTTAAGTAAGCTACTTAACAAAGTTTCTAGCCCACTAGACTTGTTTTCTTCTTTTTAGTATTTTTTAAGGCAGTCGGGTTTTTTGATATTTTTTTTTTACATTTAAGTATGTTACCTACTCACAGTTACATTCGTGGGTTAACTTCCCATACGATTAGGTATTGCTTGTCTGTTAAATGTCAGCCTTATAACAATCTAATTAAATATGTCTTTGAGTAGATACTCTGTTCTGTTAAACATAAACAAAATAACAACGATTTTAACAACAAACAAATGGCAATATTTATTTAGTTACAAAATTTGTCCCATTCTGCTTATTGACATTCTTGGAATTGACTACAATCGATTACTGACATGAAAATCAAATTACTTAATGATTACCGCAACTGCAATAATAATTACGATGTAAACATTTTCTTTTAAATCATTCGACCGATATATACATAGACTTACCACGCACGACTTGACGGAATCGAATATTTTAGCATTGCTATAGAATGTCTTGACGGAAATTTATAGTTCGTGTCGGCTAAATGCTAAAAATGGTAGGATGACATAGACCAGATCTGATATTATGAAGTGCGACAAGGCGGATGGAGGATGGCAATCTCCGCCGCCCCACGAACTGCGCGACAAACGACAACGAGCTGCAAGGTCGGCATTTGATTGTCGATAATAGCACCAGCGATACTCTGACGACACACTGGCCCAATTTTACTGCGGACGTGTGCCACTGTGTAGTTATTTTTACGTCTACAATATCCTTAACTAGTGTCTGGTATGACTGTACATTGTTGCATTTCCTTTTGTCACTGATACAATTATTTGCCACTACTGCTAACCACATTGTAATTTTACTCTTTGTACCCAATTTCTGTATTGTTCACATTTTGGTGTACGAGTATGTACTCTTTATTGTACTAAAAAAGTAAACAAATACAATGGACAAACATTGAGAATTAAGATATATGTACAAAGGCAAACTTATCCCTTTAAGGGAGCTCTACCAGTCAACCTTTGAGTGAAAGAGAGGAGCATTCATTGCATTGTATTGTATTTATAGATGAAATGCTATTTGATGTTGATGTTCTTTTCTCAAATATTATGGTCTGTTTCAATACTAAATAAAGTATTGATTATACGGTTCGCATCTTATCTTTGTAAAGTCACCCTTGAATTGGTTACCTACTTACGAGACAGGTATGTCTAGTAATGACAATACATATGTACCAATGCCAATGTAATGTTTCAATATCCTTACGGACTGGTCTAATTGTCTTATATTTTTAAGGCCTGTAAAAATACTTATAAAAATAAAAGAAAAATTATACATATACCGCGCGAGCGTGACAACTAGTTGATTCGATTGAAGCCAAATTAAAGTTACTCACGAAAGGTTATTTTAATTAAAGAGGAACCATACATTTATTTGAACATCACGTTTCGCGAGTCGAGTTGTAGTGATTAAATTGCAAGCCTTGCAAAGTACCTACCTCACAAGTGTATTTGCTCTGATGACAACAACTGAAATATCTCGTTGAAAGCATTTAAAACTTCGTGCCATTTTTTGCGGTTGGCGTCGTTTCGGTTCGGTTCGTCGATTTGCTATGCACACACATTTCGTTTGGCGTTGGTTTGGTAGCTCATTTTTTTCGATTTCGCGTGAAACAGCGCATAGTAAAAATTAAGAAGATTTTAAAGTATTGCCATGTAACAACCGTTGGAATGGTTAATACATTTTAATATTTACCTTGTAATTTTACGGTATCGTTTCCAGGTTTCTGATTTTCAAGCCCAAATCTGGAACAAAGATGATATGATTACAAATTACTGGTCTAATAATCGACTGAAGCAAATTTAGGTAGGTAACTAAGTTGCCTAATTTTAAAACACCTTTGTTTTTATTGCTTTTTCTTACATGCTATTAATTGAAAAACCTACCAATAGTCGATCAGTCGCAGAAGGTTTTTATTATTCTAATAAGCGATACATTGTTTACTGCATAGCATATACGATATGTTATTACTATAAAGGCGCTCGCTGTGTCCCGCCGCAGCTGTTACGTGCAATGCGCTTTGTGTATCTTTTTAATTTGCTCCTACGTCTACGAGCTTATCCAACAGATGCACAGTATCAGATTTATAACCAGCTCGCAGCTGCCACGAATCGCCGAGCAACTGTGCATCACACACTGTGTATTTCATTAATTAGTTAATATTATTTTCCTGACCAATATATAATACCTGTTTTCTGTACTGCTTGCTATGTGTTGGTGTGCAATAAAGAGTTATTGTATTGTATTGTATAATACCTATAATAATATATTAATATTTATAATTATTTTGTTACTGGCACCTGAGGTATTCCATCTTAGGCCTCTATGTTGGCAACGCATCTGCAATACCCCTGGCGTTGCAGATGTTTATGGGCGGTGGTGACCTCTTTACCATCAGGAGACCCACTAGCTCGTTTGCCATCCAGTCGAATAAAAAAAAAATTGTATCCATTCTTAAAAGTATACTCAGCGGCACAAAATTTGGCCCACCCTTCATACAAAATTACCGATTCTGCATACATTTGTGGGCCAGATTTTTTGCCGTTCAGTATATCAAGAGCTACATATGAATCCGCGTATTCTTCAAGTTGAAACAGTTGAATGATGATAATGTCGTTCTTCTTTTAATATATTAAGTTTATGTGTTCAAAGCTAACAGTAAAGTTTCATGTCAGGGACAGCTCACAAATGGTATTTAAGACATAACCTACCTACATAAATTACAATTACATAAGTTTGCTGATAACAATATGTAAATATATTCTAGCTCAATATTAGCAAAACTGCGTCATAGTTGTCCGTATAAACGCATGTTTATAATGCAGCCGTTATGCGACGTTGAGTCGTCCTTCGCCACGGCAACGGAGCCATTGTATGAGCTTGTTACAACGAACACTTGGAAACTGGATCCTACTGTCTTCTGGCTATATTTTACAGGCTACAAGCGTCTCAACGTAACTAATAGGTAATTAGGATATGATGTACCTACACGGGAAGCGATGAATACAAATGTAGGTAGTACGATTCTTTATTGAATTGCAATATCATCCACGTACATAATCGATTCGCCAGCTCTTTCAATTTATATAGTTCAGCTACCAACGACCGGACGCAGCGGCATCAGGCGGTTCATTAGTTAATAGACTGTTAACTGCCCTATCCCAAGTTCCGGACCGGATAAATATAGCAAAATTTATCTTTTATTTCTAGCACTCTCCTGACTGCTTGACTACCAGCTTCATACAATAAGTGCACAATTAGTGTAGGAAATAAAGGTAGTGGACCCCAACAGTAATTCCTCTGCCAGAAAAAACTTTACAGTATGATAAAATATCAATAAATAAATAGTATTGTATAAATTTCCAAAGAATAATAATAATAGGGCTTAAGTAAATACCTAAAGTCTTAAATCGTTAATATCTTTTTAAGGAAAAATGCTCCGTTCAGACTTTCTTCACCGGGCATATCACCAGGCATATTCATGTAACGTATTGCAACAATATATGAAATATATAAAAAAATATCCCAGCAGAAATACCAATATTAATAAAATATAATTTTTTGGCGTTTCTTTGACCGGAAAATTGCTCCGTCTAATTTTTACAAAAAGAAAATTTTAAAAATTACCATGTAACTATATATACCATTATCAGAAATTCCCTTTTTACTCGCTGTGGAAAATGTCTTCGTTTTATTTATTGAATTCACAGTTTCTTTCCATTCAACTGTAAAAACATCCAAAAAAATAACGAGCGTATTAAAAAGTAAACATATCGGAAGCAGTGTGTAGGGAGCGGGGTGTACAAGCGGTTTTATTTTATATTTTGGATTTAAGTGTATACGTGACTATTTAGTATATATTTAAAAAGAAATCAGACTGAGAAATTTTCCACTGAGTTTTTAATAGTTCTAAAATACATAAATTTGGGTATGCATTTTTTTTTTTGGATTTTCTTACCCACTACGCCAAATTACATTCTAAGATCATATAAGGAGAAAAAAATGACAGAGCAATTTTCCGATGAAAATGAGCGTCAAAAAAAGGAATTATCATAAAAAAAATATTCTCATGTTTAACAAAAGTTTTAGATTTTTTTCTAGTATCAACATACCTATACAAATGACTTATTTGGTAAAATAATTTTGGACTGAGGAATTATTCGGTTCATTATATAAACAGATTTGTATTTTTACGTATAAAGACCTAACTTACAACAACTTGCTTCATTTCCTACACTAATTAAGGTACTAGGTCAACAGTAATATATTTACCATGTTTAAAATTAAGAGCATGTCGATTTCTCCAAAACAAAGCTTTCATTGTAGCAAATGGTACTTCTGTTTTCATAACACGAACGCTATTTTATGCCATTTGTGGAAGAGAACTCTACAAAATTGTACAGTTAACCACAAGTGCGTGCCAACGAGCAGGGATTTCCAATACTAAGGGAGAGTCTAATGGACATGGCTGCCTTGCATATTGACAGGGGTCAAATAACCACGGAGGCAGGCAAGGGACAGGAGGGTGCCGCCTGACTTCTGCCTTAATCTTCCTAAGGAGATTTTTACGATTGCAATTTTCTAGGACGCATGTCAAAGGTTTTATTCCTGTTAACCAGATAGATAGATAGATTAGATATTCTTCAAATTAGCTCGTTCGGTACTCAGAGGTAGCAATAATCTATGTGCCTGGTAAACTAAAGCAATTGTTGATCTTTGCCTCATTTTTTTATTTATTTTATCCTCTCTTATTCAAGCTCTGAACTTAAGAATCAGATCAAAGGTTGAAGACCTTCTGCTCCGCGTTTCAACAAATCTCATAATGTCGATCCTGTTCCGAGGCCTCCCTCTGCATCTCGTCACATGGCTGGTATGGCTGGCGATATGCTCTCTCCTATAAATCCACCCCCGCACTCTTAAATTGCCTGACAAAATCTTGCGGCCCTTTGTCCAATAGAGTTATTATTACGGGCCACTGATTTGATGAGGATCCCCCTCCCAAATACAATGCGTATGGATATGTTTAGAAACCTTATCATATTTTGCGTCTACCTACTATGCGTGAATAACAATAAATACAAATGTTCCCTAGCCAATCGGCAATATATTTTATATTTTAAAAATCATCTGTAATATAGAAGGCAACCAAGGCTATGGGGGAGTAAAACGACGTAGTTTCCTCGGTTGCCATGGTGACGCCCCGCACGTGACCCGCCGCTTCTGGCGCAGCCTGCCTCCGAATTAGCAGACTGAAACACGCGTCTTCAATTCATGGGTTTATCGTTGGTTTACCCTTGTGTCAGCCGATTACACCGCGGATATTCCATCAAGTGTAATCACTCGTGTTATATTGCGTTCATGAAACCACTCAAAGTTCCTAGGTTTGTACAAATTGAAATTTAAACTATACTTTGTCAATTGTATTTATTGAACCGTTAAATTTGATTTATTTCAAACACCCCTCCCTTGTACTAAAATTGTGATAAGAGATTTCATAACTGTTTCTAAAACGCTGCTCGTTACGCGAAGCGTGATTTGTGCGTTCTATGCGCAACACACCCTTGTCTAATTGCATTTTATTTATTCAGTACCTTAGTACCCTCGGAGGACGTGGAACGAGGCCTAGAGGGGTTCTACCGCCCATTAGTTTGTTATGCTTTATTCTCATAACATAAGTAATAATTCAACCAACTTAGTTACATATTAATTTCATTTAATTACCAACCTATTGCAGAAAACTGCTATACTTACGTATTTTTGCGATTAAATTCAAGCTGGTGAGTAATCGCGGTGTCCTCAGTCATTGAATTAAATTTAAATAGTGGCTTTGAATTGAATAAAGCCTAAGTTATTATTTCTCGTTATTATAACACATATTCTAAGAATCTATTGTTCTGTGGAGGTAGTTAATGATTTGGAATCTGCCAATGACACACCGCTATCAATATAAATACTTGTTATGGAATAGACTGAACGCTTCTGGAATTCTATTTATATTTACACTAACCAGTCACGTCAATATCTGTTATACTTTACCTATTATTTATTCTTATATTTACTACGGCTACGGCAGATTGTTGTTAGTTCTTCAAAATAAATGACTGACTTTCAATAAAAAGAGAAGGTGGTTCTCTTAAGTAATGAAGTTGCGGTTATCGTTTCCGTCGGATCGAATGGGGCGTGCTTATATAGCACTAATGACATTTTTATTTTCCCGAGTATACTTTTACACCTCCAAGCCTTTCTATTATTGATTGTGCATTCATAATCTAGTCGGCGAAATTTGTTTTACAGGCGGAATTTGTATACTTATTATTTATTGTATAAATTGACGGTAACTAACGAACTAAGGTTAGCAATTTCAAAATTGTGGATGAAGAAAAAACAGAATTTGCGGTGCAAGGAAAGCAATTATGAAAGTAAATTATGCAATAAGCCATATTAATTTCGATCACAGCATCAAACAATCATAATGCTTGGCTCGCTGAGTAACATCAAAACCGGGGCACGCTTCCGAACTGCGCATTAATTAACGAACGACTAACTTTATCCGCGGAACAAACTGGCGTCTAATAAACATTTCTCAAAGATTAATCAGCTTGTTTTTTTTTAATTAAGCTCAAGTTTATAAATCCCATGCTATGATCGAATTGCGGCTCTTTCAATGTTGGTCTAAGTATATAAAATATAATTTTGAATTTATTAATGCGCCTACTGAAATCTCGCAAAGTTATTCATAGAAATTTGAAATTCCATGTCAAAATAAAGTACTATCGCAATATTGGAATTAAAACTACCGCGGCGTGAGACGCAGACATAATTATGGTGGGCGGGCATTTCTCGACTAAGTATATTAATAAGTGAGTGACCCATCATCAGTATTCGTCACATAGTTCACAAAAAAGACAAAAAACGCAAACTTGTCAAACAAAAGTCTTAAATTGCATACAGCAGACCATGGAAGTAAACTGCAACAGTGTTTATTACTGCTATATTTTTATATGTACCTACTTGTATATTTTAACTGCATTGTCTTAAAGGGAGCAATGAGTCACGGGTATGAAATAACTCGTACAATCATTGTAGCGGCCTAGTCACATTTCAAGTGACGTCACTTTTGCATCATTCAGAGAGTTTTGGTGATTCAGTTGAATTGAATTTACTCAATAATTTTAATAACTACCTTGACAATCCCCAAGCCTTGTATGATTCATGTCACATCTATCCAATGTTTATTTGTTTTTTTTTCCGGATTCACGGTTAATATTAGTAGTAAAAAAAATAGTACCTACTTATTATAATTCCAAGAAGATTCATTACTTCGGTTACAAGTACCTACTACTTGCTTGTTTATTATAATAAGAGGTATCAATCCATCATACAAAAGGTGGAGTTCATTGATCCCACGGTCTCGCTTGCATGGAAAGTGTAGGTAATTTTAAAGACAAGTACACCATGTGGTTGTGGAGACAGGTCGATGATCGCGAGCGCACCGTTGATTCATCGGTCACCAACCACCGCCACGACCCTGCACTTGCACAAATTAGTAGCTTAGAGCTTGGGCATAGGGAGACGCAAATGAACGCTCTAACAATTCCCAGTTACTTTACAAAAGATAAACTCGTGATGAACGTGCTGGACGCACGCAAGCGCCACATTATATTTTTTGTTAGGCACTATACTATACTTAACATACCTGAGAAGGCATTTGAACTTCGTTAGTTAACCTTTGTTGAAATGGTTGACAATCCGAAGAGCGTGTGCTAAATTTAGCAATTTAAATACTGCATTCTTGAAAAGCCATAAGAGTCCGCATTCCGCTTGCAAAAGTCTTATTTATCATAGTATCCACAGTTAGCTTGAAATTACCGGTTAGGTTATAGTTAAAATAATCATTGCGTCCTTTTTGCTGATACATTCCCTACATTTGAAGTCTGAAAGTAAATAGTAGCCGGATCTTATTTTAATTTATTTGTGTTCACTGTTATTTGCAAGCAAATTAATCGAATTCTTATTTTAATTGACAAACAGTTTGCTTTCAATTACATATATACTTAATATAGTTTGTAATGACGGGCGATTTTGTCGAGGTCATGTCATTAAACAATTACTATATGGCCATTTACAGTCCAGCGCCAGCGTGACACCAGTAGCACTTGTTACAGTCGTTTTGTTATTGCTACGATGGTTACGTAACGCGAGAAGTAGGTACCTGACCATTTATAGCCGGGGGCCTTTGCCGGTTTCAACCCACAAGTAATGTAATTATGTTTTTTTGTTGTCTTAGAACCGTATTTACTGATATAAGTACTTACTATTGTGACAAAAAATAAGATTGATAAAGTTGTAGGTAGGTACCGATAAGGAATTGTTATTCTAACTGGAAGTAAGGTTAATTCATGGAAATAATATCTCTGGCCCATAAACTACCTCTATGCCAAAAACCACATCGATCGGATATGTAAGTAGTTAACAATTAGGACTGGCGTTTTTGAGTAAATATATTTTCAGTAGTAAGTTAATGTACATATTATGTGACGGTATGCTTCGAACTTCGAATTTCGGAGTAGCCGTTCTTACCTACCGTTCGCAAAGTAAACCTACGAAATGAGTCAAGGTGTGCATGATATTATATTTTATAATAGGAGTCACACGCTGATCAAAGTTCCTAAGTTCGATGCACTACTTCGTAACTAGAGACGGACGATTGGTGGACCATGCATTAACGGGAGACACACTTAAAGTGCATTTGATATCTTAGAGAGGGGTAATTTGATATCTTGTCGAGCAAAAGACACTGCATTTATCATTATCTGCCAGATTTCTTACATGTCCTGCTGACGGGGGACATCTGAATTATCCACGTATAAAAATTCAAAATTTACTGCTTATACAGTTTGACGTAATAATAAAAAATATGAACCATAAAGAAGTGGTTTATTACGATAGGCGGTGGTCTGCGTGCCTTTGGCCTATTGAATCTCAAGTGGAGCCGTTTTACGATCGATGCTTACAAATAAATCATTTTATCCACCCCAAGTACCCGGTACCCGGCAAACGTTGCACAATAAATTAATTAAATTATCACGAAAATAATATTTTACTGGCTGTTTATTTATAACAATATACCAGTTCTGCCCAACTATCTTCCGCATAGATAGAATGTATACGGATACATGTATATATGCTAAGGTTGTTTTTGTTTTATGTAGTAACAAAGTAAGGTATGCGATGTTAGCGTTTGCCTCGCGACAGAGCTTCTTGACTGTTCGTGCGGTACGAGTAGCCTCAAGTTCAAGCAGAGTGCTTGTTCAACATCTCTAGTGAAGATGTCGGGACAGGCGAGAGCACCTGCCAGACTACTCGACTCTTTCTATGTACGAGTGAGTTCATTATTTTCATTTATTGCCACTTACTCTAAACCAAAGAATATCATAATCACACACAAAAAAGGTTAACAAGGTTATTCGCTAACCTTTTTTGGATATCCTATAGGTATGTATGTGTACACCTGTTGCTGTTGAACTTAATACATGCGTGCCAAGACTGTTTACCATCGAATTACGTAGGTACACATGGCTTGAGTTTGAGTAGCATCTAGATATGTAAGTTTTTCGAGTGCTGTAAAGAACCTCTTAAAAGGCGTTTGTTGACCAAAGTAATCAAAAACTACGAGTACCAAAACTATAAAGAAAACAATTTTATTTTAATGTGACGACTGGCTGATGTGACGGATAACCTAACGTACGGTATCTACAGAAATGTTTTTCTGCTTTTAGTCTTTCTTCGTGATTTCACCTTTCAGCAAATGTTTTTATTCTAATATCACACTGCCTAGTGTACAGTCAGCATCAAAAGTAGCGGATCAATTTTTTACTCTGTCGCATTGACACATTAGCAATCTTACATGGCGTTGAGTACGTGGCTGTAAAACGACAACGTACGAAAGTGTGCAGCTATTTTTGATGCTGACTGTACAGTCAAGTGTAAAAATATTTACTTATTCAAAGTTTCAAAAATATGTACCACAGACTCTTATTCCGACGCAATAAGGCCGTAGTAACATATTTTTGAGTGGTTCCATTCCAATAGTCTAATTAAAATTATAATTGGACACTGATGGCCTTTGTAAAGTACATAGTGAAAAACTAGTAGGAAAACCTGGAGATTTTTTCCTCTATTTTTCCTGAACATCTTAAGCTCTAAGCAATATAATTTGAAAGTTTCAAAAAAATATTCCAAAATGGTTTGGTAGGCAGGACGATAGATACTTATTTTTGCACTTGACTGTACGTAACGCATATTGTTGTAAATAGTAAAGTCCCGAAGTGTTGACGCCAAGCACCGCTGCGGTTGCGGTTTGGCCGGCGTTTAGCCTGCTTTGCCACAACTATGCGCTTGTATGTACATGTTACCTGAAGATACGTACATTCTCTGGCCCTATGTGTTACTTTATGTCGAAAGATTTATTCAAGAGATTTTATTTATTTTATGCTCCATCGCACCATCCGCACTGGGCCCGCGTGGGAACTATGGCCCAAGCCCTCTTGTTCTGAGAGGAGGCCTGTGCCCAGCAGTGGGACGTATATAGGCTGGGATGATGCTCCATCGCAATCATCGCTCATTGACTGACAAAGACTTAGAAGCGGAGTTTTCTGTAGCATTTAGAGATATTAACTATCATATTTGGTGGTGCATGTTGTTAATTGATGACTCTGAGTAAGATTTCACTTTTTATTGTCCGCTTAAAATTCGCTTATCTCTATCCTGCGGGAACTATGCAATTTTCCGAGATAAAAACTATCCTATGTCCTTCTCCGGGACTCAAACTATCTGTATACCGAATTTCATCCAAATCAATTCAGTGGTTTAGACGTGATGAAGTAACAAACAAACAGACTTACAAACTTTTGCAATTTATAATATTAGTGAGATGTAATTACTACGAGTTTTATGAGAACGGAGTCCTTGGCAATTAATACATACATGGGTTATGGTAAAATGTAGGTATACAATACAAATTTGACACAGCACATGACTAAATAAAAATACAATCAATATTTCATTATTACTTATCGCTTTACAGATTTCACATATCTACTTAGTTGTTCCCATGAAACCGATTATGTATAATTTCGAGACAACATTGTACGTGTTCTGTCCCTAATTCGTGCTCAGCAACAAAAATAAGATAGCTTTTTCAGTAGTCGCGGCACGTTTTGCGCCAACTAACAACCCAAGAGCGAAGATCTGCCCACGTCCTCTGTTACTTACTTTTCCTTGGTGTAACTTTTGCAACAGCTAAGAATAATAATATATTTTAACTTTTTAACACTAAATAAATATAAACTTTGTGGACAGTAACAACCCCTAGTAATCGCTATACAAGTACATATAGTCTAGCTCAAAAGTACCGAAGCTCCTTTGTATTCTGTCGCAGTCAACTTTATTACTGGGATAGTTGGCAATGTTTTCAAATACGAGTAAACTAGGTGTCAGTAACAAGTACTAAGGATAATTTTGAGCTTGACTGTATATTAAGCCTGAGGACGAGTTTCAAAACCTAACTCAAATTATAGTGAGAAATCCAGAATGGCGAGCTTTACCCAGTCTCGTGTCAGCTAAATACTGCAATGTCTAGTGGTAGTACGAGTACGGTATGTGATGGCTGTTCCCGGGAGTCTCTTAGCGCGGCGGGTAACGGAAGAGCTCGGTTCACAATTAGTGCCTGGTCCCGTTACCAGCCGCATTGTCCGCTTCAATACGCTGCCAGTTATATTCCTTTGTGTACTCTTAATGGAAGGTTCTCAGGTTGTTTGTTGTACGTTCAGTGTTGCACTAGCAAACTATTGTTTGGGTAATAAAGTTATTCATATTTCGGTATTGTTTTAAGAGTACGTGTTACCAGAAGCTCATTATTCCAAGAGTAAATCGATCATGCTTGCATGCTTTTGTGAACATTTACCTTTGCTTGCTTGACTCTGGCATGACGGTGACTTGATTAAGTTGTTCGCAAAGCTTGAATGATACGACGTGATTAAGTCTTGCCAATTTGCTTATCTAAATAGCAGCCCCCTTTGCTGGCTTCTGAAACATATTTGTTTGCAGTCCCACCCAGACCCTTCATCGACCGATGAAAAGGTCGCACGACGAAGGCAGTTTCGCTTTAGTACAGATATAACCGTGCTCTATTGTGGTTGCTCCATGTATTTTACTAAAGTTAAATTGTGTAACTCTAATCTCACCATTCCCACCGAAAAGGTATATGAACTGACCTACGTTCATGGCGTACGTCGGTCGTATATAAGTACGTATTTAATTTGGTATCAAGGGCTGCTTGAAATAGTGGTGGTTGCCATAATATAATACAATACAAATAAAATAATGCAATACCGTTAGCAAACGGTGCGACCTCGAAAAGGGACGTGTACCTACTGCCGGAAGTGTAACACACTGAATTGCAACGGCTTCCGGAATTCCTAATGTGTGCAATATTTTGGTATAGTTTTTGCTGCCTATACACTTGTTTAGTGTAGTACCTAGTGTCTGTGATTAGTTTTTGCATTCTACTGAAAATTCTCTGTAGATATTTACTGCAAACAGCTTAAACAATCACTGAAGTGAGAGAATAAAATGAGATTTGAATAACTAAACTCGCTAAGTTAGGCTAAAAGGGGCGCGACGCGAGAGCTGCGCACAGATAGACTAGGAAAGGCCAAGGACGTCGATTGCTGCGCCCGGGCGAGGCCTTCTCGGTGTAACCTTGTGCGGGAAATGGGAGCGAGACGTCCTTGTACGCAAAATGAAGACGCATTTAGGCTTAATTCAAGTACTAAACTCTTCAAATATGTTTTTATGAAATTGAATTGAAGTTGGAAATTATTGAATTTGAATTGAAATTAGAATGAAATTATTGAATTTAAGTTCGCCATTCTTTCCTAGCCTCGTCGTATATACCGTGTGACAGAAGGAAGTGGTGAAAACGATGTTGATTCCGAGCGCGTTAAACGGCCTCTAGTACAGTCAAGGGCGAAGATATCGATACGGCTAAAGTTGCAAAAATATGTATACACGACCTTAACGTTAAGTGCGTAAAGTCGTGTATATACATATTTTTGTAACTTTGGCCGTGTCAATATCTTTGCCCTTGACTGTGCAAAGCTAATATATCAATATATTAAATCAATATTTTGTGCTATTCCATGGCAAAAATATTGATTTAATAAACTACCTAGATATCTGTCAATCGCATAATTTCTAAAGTACGTCATGTAAATAGGTACCTATGATTATCTAATATATAAAATTCTCATGTCAGTGTTTGTGACCAAACTCCTCCGAAACGGCTTGACCGATATATGACATTTTTTGTATACATTCGGTAGATCTGAGAATACGACGTAAACTATTTTTCATACTTCTACGCGGACGGAGTCGCGTGCAACAGCTAGTAATTCTATAATAGTAACAAAAAGTTCATAGCAATTTACACAAGTAGTTGTTCTAAGGAATAATTTTCTATCTACATAGTCAGCTGCTTCCGTGATAGTAGCATCTCTTGACGATTCCATAACGGTTCCCGGATGTCAGGCTATGCATCACTTTCGTCACGATATCCATCAAACGCGACACGAAGCTTGCTTGCCCGCGGGTTATATTCTCATCGATAATATCATACCACTTGTTAAGGCAAACACTTTAGCTTTACGGATTGATTGTCTTTGATATGCTATCGTCTTTGTGTACATACACACGTTAAACAACAAATGTACATGAAAATGACAGCCTTTCTTTTATCTTTCTTCCTGTTAAACTGATAGAGAAGGTTTCCTGTTTCTTATGTGTAGTTAGGAGCCAGCCTAACCTTACGAGTGAGTATAGGTAGGGAAAATCACTTCGGCAATGAAACTGCGCACTTAAATATTCTTTTGAGTATGAAGTATTTCGAGTACTGAAACTAACCCGGCACTGTCAAGGGCTTTACTGAGGAAATAGGATTATTTTCGGGCTTTGGGCGGATATTAAATTATAGCCGGTGAGAGCCGGACGGCGAGGTGCGGGTTCCATTGTCGACCGCGTTTTACGAGCCAATTATGAACGGTCATTGTGGATTTGGGAACGCCGTGCCGTGATCCAATGTGAAAGTATCACAGTATAGTGCACGTACAAACTCAGTTTTGTGACATAAGAGCCCCCAACAGCGTGGCACTAAATGGTTAAGTTATGGTCCTTCAGTAGCGGGGAACAGGTCGTAGAAGCACTTCATTAAGTGTTAACAACCATTAACATTTCCTCCCATATTTAACCAGTAATGACAATAAACGAGTCATAAAGATAGTTGTTTATATGCGTACTCAACCACGTGTGGTGTTGTCGGCACGCGTCAATTAGGCGATACAAGGTGCACTGCGCACGCGCCGGATGTCCGCGATGCCCGATACTTGCGCGACATTGTTAAACTACTCGCGATTCAGACGATATTTATATTATAAAATTACTTAATTTTCTTTATCGCTATCTTTATTTGGTTTTTCTTAGTTCTTTTCAACCGACTTTACAAAAAGAGGATATCCTCACCAATAACACCAGTCAGTAGTAAAACTGTGCTAAATTTGTTTTTTTAATGGGTAGACTTTTGAGGTGGTCCCTGATTAAAATCGAAATCAAAACATAAATCATAGCAAAGTCAGTTCGTTCAGATATTACAATTTTATTCACATTTGAAGTAGGTTTAATATTTCTGTTTTAAAAAAGGCGAGCTACCTAAAGTTCATTCTTGTTTTTTTGTTCTTTACGTTACAAATAGACTTTTTCTTTCTAAAGCACATAGTTTCGTTCCACTCAGTGACTACCAGACCACGCAGCAACCACTTGTCAACAAAACGTTGGAAACTGTCGAAAAGCTGTTTATTATTCGAAGTCGTCGTTGAGATTGATGAATTGGTTTGGTTTGCAAGTGAACATGTAAAGTATTCACTGGTAAATATGGTTTTCTTGTTAGAGCATCATGCGTTACACCGTCCGTATCTGCATTCTAATAAGAAAAGTCCATCGAGAGGCGTCTGCGCGTGTTCATTTAATTTCCTCGCTGTGACCGCGATTCTAACTTGTTGGCTCAATGTAAGTAATTAATTTTACCAAGCTTCATTATGTGCAGTTGAGTTGAGACGGCTTAATAGCGGCTCTTCCTCGCTCATATCCTATTAGATTTTGTAACAAGCCTATTCTTAGTTCTCGAACCTTTGTTAATGTTTCTTTAGGACCGCTTTTGTTTCTTGATCGCTGATACTAGCGATTTATTGAACATTTATTTTTTCATACAAAATAATATAAAGTTAAAAGAAAATTACTTCATACATAAATAAAATATTGAAGAATCGTCCACAGTTTTGAATGTATCCGAGCTCCTTTAAGTCATAATTTATAAAAGTAATAGAAATCAAATTTTTATTATTACAAGTAGATATATATGTACATTACTACATACTTATACCTCCGTAACAACTGCAAAAAAAATACAGATTTCTCGCAGGAGTTTCGCAGTAACGAAGGCGGAGACGAAGTTCCGCTAAGACCCTACTATACTAAGTAGAGTCTGAAATAAACTTTAATTATTATTACGATAACTTGCGATAAAGAACTTTGTATTAATTTAAAAATGATATAACAGTCAGATCACGTCATTACAAATAGGACCCAGCATGCTTTCGTCGTTCTGATATGCCATGTTTCTATTATAGCCAACTGCACTTTCTATTTGCATAAGCAGTTTACAACTCCTAGAACAGATTAAGTGTAAGTCCTTGTTGGTAACTCAAACGCTTGCCAACGCTAAGACTCCTAGCTTAATGAAATAAAAACTTTGATATTCTTTGATGTAGTTCGTTTTATATTTCAATGTAATAAAATAATTTCAGATACTTTAACATCCATTTAACTAACACGTCATGGAAATTTAGTAGATGTATGTATGTTGTTTGCTGCGATAGATGTTATATTTTAGGAGTTTTGAAAGAGAATGCAGTATACAGGTACTTACTCCTCGGCGCAATATTTACCGACAGCATATTAGTAACAGGTATACTGTAATCGGTCATGTACATGGATCAGGAAATAAGCACTATTCATGAGATAGAAACTATAGCTGCTGCCGTGACGGGAGATGCTCTGCTGCCTGGCGCCTGCGGAAAAAGTTGCGCGCTTTGAGAATGGAAACCACATTGCGTTTCTCGACTCGACGCGACGTTTCACGTTGCATCATAAACCTCGGAGGCAGCGCAGACGCATCACGACCACTTTTTATGCTTACGAGAAACGGCAGGGCACAGCTTTCAAACATAAAAGTTAGTCAGCACGAGAAATCAGACGAAGCGCCAGCCAGCTAGAATTGTTACGATAGTGTTTGTTAGTTCACTTTATTCAAACTCATTCCTATCATAGCATCCTCAGTGCAAGAAGAATACAGTGAACCTGGACAATGTCTGTTTGCTAAATCGGCGACTATTTGCGACCCAGTAACTTCCTTGAGCGTTTCAACAAGGAAAAATAAAAGAGCAGCTGCATCTCGCTCCCCTCGGTCTAATCATTGTTCGGCCAAAGGGTCGTCCGAAACGGGGAGTAATGGCCGCAGTGAAAAAAAACTTTACTAAGGGAATGCATCCAGGTACCCACGCGCCACGCATGAAATACCTCGTGAGATGAAAATACTTGCATCCAGTTTAATAACTAACAACTTTGGAAGCAATCTAAAGCTAAATTAAAATTATAGTAATTTTTTTTATAACGGGACGCCATGTATGGATGTTTACATCATGATTCATGAGAAACAACAAAAAATGTATATGCTTCGCAATAACAAAAGCTTTTAGTGTAACAGTCAGTACCCAACCCATTACCACATGAACAAGTGCACCTACACCTAAGTCGAAGCAGCGGTATATGTATGCATGCGGGTAGTCAATGACCAGTTAACTATTCGCAATGGGTCCAATGTTTTTGCAATACGGCTTGATTTGCTTTTGACATTTCCACAGTGCCTGCAGCATATTTCATGATTGAAATTCATTGATTCGCGTCCGTTTAACTGAATAACTAAGTCACTGACTGTTCATTAAACTGGATAAGCAAGCGATTAGTTTGCATCAGAAAAAGGTAACTAGGTACACAACAAGTTAATGCAGAGTATTCTTAATTGTTTTTTTTTTTCGAAGATAAACTCTTCAGTTTAAATTCAAATGACGGAGCAACATACACGTTACACGGCATAATCATGTGCCGAGGCGACCGTAATCGTTGAATGCATCAGGTTCGTATCTCAACCCAGATCTCCGCAACGTGTTCCTTCTAACCGGTACGACATTTCATAAATAGAGTACAATAGATAGAATACTTTCCTCCGAGTATAAAGTACGTGGGTGGTTTGGATACCGAAAATGTCTCCACGTGGTCGCCATTCGCATCAAGTTTATTCATGAAATATTTTCATAATCGTTGCTGGTAGTTATTTTTAGACGACTCATACAACAACGCTGCTCTGATACGAAGTACTTAGGTATTGTATTGTTTTGTGTGAAATGTACTGGAACAATGCATATTTGTTGTGGCGTGCCGCCCTCCAGCCGTAGCTCCCTCCCTGTACTCTCTCCCTAGTCCAAATATCCGTCAGACAGCGATTGGAAGTACATTAAACTATTAGTCAACAATTAATATACCACAACACCGAAGGACCAATAATTCAACACCTTTTAATTAATTTAACCAGTTTGTGGCTCTATAGAAAGCATAAATTTGACTAAGTACTTAGTAATACACATGTTTAAACTGTTGCGAGAGTATCTTAGCGCTTATTTCGCCAAGATCACGGCCACGAGGTCACCGGCCGCCAGCACATGCCGGCTGCTGGCGGTTTATATTCTTGTCAACACCGCCTTTTTTTCCCTTGACCATTGACGCTTGTCGCCGATGATGTCATCTAGAACTCTTTTCCTTTAAATTAGACGCTTCGATGGACTGTGATTAGACTGCAGCAAGTGGCAGTTCATTACACACGTTGGGCTCTGCTGACTGGTACCTGGTACCCTGTTTCAATGTGATCAGTTAACTTACTTTCAGTTGGACGGGTTAATGGCCGTAAAATTATATAGGAGTTGCAGTTTAGACGGCACGAGATAATGGAAGTGATAAAACAACGCAAAGATAAAGAAGCTCACGTTGTGAATAATTAAACATTTCGTAAACTTCATTTGTTCTTCCTTCCTTATGTCATTTTGGAAGCAATGCTAGGAATATGTATACAAGAGCTGTCTCAAAATTGTTCCAAAATATTACATACGAGTACAGCACATGGTTGAAGCATGGTTGGCATGGTTTGAGTAAGATGGTAAAGGGTTTTCGTCGGAATTTTTCAGTTAAAATTTAGTCACGCCTTTGACGCCGTCCACTTTGAACATCGATTGATGTATGTAAGTATGAAACGTTAGTCAATCACGATTAAAAAATCCAAATGAACATTTACATGCGTGTTCAGTCAAACTACTTGCTGAAATATTCCGGTTAGAAAAACACCGTGTATATTGTAGTTAATGCAATTCTACTTTTATTTTCATAATATGCATTACTTAAAATTGAGCAATTACTTTCAAAATCATAGAGACGTGTGCCGTGCACTACTGTCCAAATAAAGTTTATTCGTGTTTCGAGACTTGCGAGTTTGTAAGTCGCGGCCGCGAGTGAGGGCGGCGTCGTCGCGCGGGCGCGTATCGATCGCGCCACCGTGCGGGCTGCATACGAATACAAGAATCGCCCTCCGTACAGCCCCTTATCAAGCACTCACTAGACCCCAAGCCCTTCGTTAGTACCGTGACCTCGCTGATTGTTATGTCAACGCCTTCGGACATTGCGTTACGTATCTTAATAATGTAATTAAAATGCAACACGCGCCATACAAACTACAAGCCCCTAACCTCATTATGAAATTCAAAAATTAACAGTAGGATACCTGTAACTGTAAATATCTAAAGTTAACATGACATAGCTGTTCTGTCGCTCTGGGTAAATTACGAAAAGCTTTCTCCATTTCCCTGAGGGGAAGGACACGGCCTCGTTGAAATTGCAAAAGAACAACACATTCACCTAGACCGCCCCGACGATGAGGTCACGGGTACACTATGACATAAGCTAAGGGAAATATTGTCATAAGAAAAGGCGAATACTGACGTCAGCCACCCCAGGTCTATTTTAAGATAACAGTCAGGACACACTTTCTTTAGTTTAGTTGGGTCTTTTAATTAAATAATCATGTTACCAAGGACCTTAAAGGCATGATTATTTTACATTTACATGTAAAGCCTCTTCTTAGTAAACGAAACGAATAACAATAAGGCCAGAAATATAATTCAACTTTCTTTAAAATTTTCAACCCCTTGACCAGTTTTGAGCTCGTAGTTTTCCTTGCTGAGGCTATTAAACTGATTATGTTTTGGGGAGAAGCCCGCCCCGAAAATTGACGCAATTTTCCGGCCGAGAACGCGCCTATTTATTGCGTCGCGAAATGTCTCCGCGAGGCCTGCTCCCGCCTAATAAGAACACCGAACTGGGGTCCCGTGGATTTGCAGGCGTGTAAATTCACGACGTCAGGCGTGACAATATTAAACAGAAATAAATTAATACGCTAGCTAACACTACGGCGCTGCAATGCGGACTTATTTCCTACAAAATGTTTTCCATACAGTTTTCTTTACGAAAATGTCTGGCAAATGTCGAGTTTGTTCAAATCAAGTTTTGAAATTGAATTTAGTTGATTGACATTATAGAGATAATCTTGTACGTATCTGCTCGCGAGCAGAAAGACCATAGGATCATCGGTCATCATCATTGACGGGGAAATGGCACGATGGGTATTCTGCACATCTCGATACATTGCAGCTTACGTATACTAACAGAATCGCACAGGAAAGCCGGAAATAGGCAACTACACAGTCGAGCCGATTTGATGGAGGAATGTAATCTAACTCACCTTCGCGCCAGGGGAAGTGCCATTTGATCTGATATATTTAGACTCTGATGGCATTATGATGCTCTCGTGTATCGCGTTAAATAATGAAATTACGTCCGTACCTACTTTGCTGTTAGTAATGTAGATAAGTACTTACCTAATATCATGATGTTCCCGCGAGTTTAATTTCAAAATAACGTCGTTACGTTACTACAAATTAAAGTATATTTTTGGAGAAGAGGTAAATTCGGCTAAAAATACTTACTGTAGTAAGCTTTGTATTTATAATAATATGTACCTATACCTTGGCGGCCGTGCTTTGCTCGGAGTTCATAAACTTGAAAAGTGGGTAAAACGTAAACTAATTAAAATACAATACAAAGGGGCTGTTTCACCAACCATTGATTAATTTTATTTGATGGATAAATGTGATGCCGTCTCCAGAACGAAACAAACACAGACGGCATCACACTTATCCATCAAATAAATTTAATCAATGGATGGTGAAACAGGAGTTAGTCTTGTCTTACCGGAATTCAAATTCAAATTCAAATGATTTATTCAGTAAATAGGCCGCAATGGGCACTTTTACACGTCATTTTTTTTAAACTACCAGCGCTTTCGGAAAGACCATCATTGCCAAGAAGAATGCGCCGCAAGACACTTGGCAAAAAGTCAGTCCGTATACCTCCAGTTTGTAAATCCAACGTTATGCCTTTAGTACACTACCGCTTATAAATAAATTAGCTTACGATGATTGTTGTGAAATAACCGATCTTATTGCGCGTGATATAAGACGTAAGAAAATATTTGTTCTCCCCCGAAAGCCTCCAAATAGCAAATTTCATCGAAATCGTTAGAGCCGTTTTCGAGATCGAGGAAAATACGAAGCTGATAAAATGATATTGTTTTATTCCTAATGTAAAGACGGTAACTAGAAGATACTAAAATTAGAACAAAAGTAAAAACAAAATGCAAGCAATGGAACTAACTAATGGGATGTTGAGTTGACGGTTACTTGTGTGACTAAAATGGTGATACATCGGTTAGTTGTAGGTAAGTACCTAAGTGTACATATTTTTTTTTTTTTGACATCGTTTGAATGGATTTAGGGGATACTTAGTAAATAATAGCGGGTGGTGGTTGTCAATCAGATGGTTATTGTTTACTTCACTGGAGGATTATGTCCCCGTGGTGTGGGCGGTAATGGGATTGCAGATCAATACAGTAACGGCAACGCCACACAGGCAGCAGGCAGCGGCTGGCCGATTACCAACAGTGGTTCAACAACCGAACTGTTACTATTTGTTTTTGTTACGCCGCCATCTCACTAATGTCGCTCTCTGACCTTCAACTCTAAGAATAAAAACGGGTTCGTTTCCCTGCTAATATCGTTCAGGATTAATTTATTCTGGTCTCACAAGTTTTATGCTTTAATCGCAAGAGATGAAATTGTATTTTTTTAATGCTAAGGAGGTCGTCTACATATATTTAATGTCTATGTTATTTCAATGCAGAGGTACATAAATTTATATGTTTAATTGAATTCAGAATATCTCAGATATATTGGTAAAGTTTGCTCGACGCTGTATACTTCTATGTTACTTATCTACTTAATGTAAGGCCACTGTCAATAGCCTTTTCAAAGAAATGTATAACATGTTTAGTCTTAGCTAAGGACTCGTATAGGAACTTATGCCAATACGAGTAGGAATTTATCTGTCTGTAGTGTAGGTTAATCACAAAAATTTTACCCGTCAGTCCATTTAAAGGCACACGAGCTCCCCAAGAACTGTGAAGTATTCGTTCGTTATTGGTATTGGTACAAAATAATTCTATGTTGTGTCTTTTCTTGTGTAGTTATAATAATGCAATGTATCAACCGGAACATAAAACTGCAAGGATTTCGACACAATCGGATTATCAACAATTGCTCACGCGCATCGCATGCCGATGTAAATGGTTCCGCGGTATTGTATCTGTCCAATGTTTTTTTCCCAGATTTTTTATTTACATTTATTACGTTTGTTGTGTGTGTGTGTGAGTGTGTGTGTACGAGTAGTGTAGCCACGTGGGGACGCAGCTGCAGTAAAGATACAATGTGCAATCTTGATGTCGCGATTTATCATCCCATCGACAAATAGTGACATGACATTGACTTGCTCAATTCAGGTATAGGAAAATATATGGTTGTATGCAAGACTTTGCCTTTGTTAGCTGGATGAAATAGGATTTGAGATATTGGCGTTCATAAACTTAATTCTAACTATATTGTTTATAATTATATCGACGACCAGGTATAATAATTTATTTATTTATTATGTAGATGATGTGATCTGGTGGCCTTAATATTAAGTCTACTATTTTATTAAGTGAATTTATTGGTGATACTAAGCTGTTGTTAGACAACTGTAGCCTAAACTGGTTCTTAAAGCCGACATTTAGATGCTAACACAAGAAATGTTGCAGCGACTGGTGGCTCTTGACTCGACCAAGTCCTTGTTATAATAAACTTTCATTTTTAAACGTTATTTGCTATTATGTAACGCATTCTAAATGCTAATGCCTGCGGCAATTACACTTGCAATACTTGCCCTGAAAGACCTAGCGGCTGTGTAACACACATACCCGTTTATTAGATCGTAGATCGATTTATTTGTCGATTGCATAAGTCTCACTAACGAAACACTGTGTGTCGATCGAACCGGTTTATCAGAAACGTGTTAGGAGGTCCTCTTCAATGCTCTAACTTAAACATACTTGTTACTTTATGTGCCGGAAACTAAAATGTGCATTTACATATATATAATCTATACCATAGTTCAACTATAATTGCTATAATAAGTTAATATCTATTATTAGAAATAAATCAGGCCAAAGCCAAAGGTCAGACTGTCTCAAAACTATATAGTATTTTATCTATGAAAATAAAAACAAATTGATACTAGTACAAAGTGATACTGCGCGTATTTAAACCGGTAATTTAAAAATAACAAACTTCATGCCAAAAATAGAGACACAATAGTTGTAACATCATGCTCAAGAGGTCTTCCTTTAGTTCCTTACCTGTAATTTGATTCGATATCAATCAGCCTCAATGAGCGCGGGACGGGATGAGAAGCCTCTAAGAAAATTCACTGAATTGCGGGGTTTTTGAATATCACTCACTACACTAGCGATATTTCGCCAAAGCACTCGATAACCAATAATGATTCCTCAATTTTGAAGGATGACTGGCGAAGTGGATTTTCGGATTAAAATGATTGTAGGAAGTGATAAGGAGAGTTACGTTTCGTAGTGTACCGCCGCAGTGCGGAGTCTCCACTCGACTGGCGGCGGCGGAGCGCGGCGGCGCCGGCCGGCAGAGACGGCCCGCGCCGCGAAATCGCCCAAGGGATAAGCCCGTGTCCACTTCATGCATTCGGACTCGAGCTTACAAACTGATGCAATATGACATTGTTTACACTTACTTAAACCCTGGGGTTCCTCCTCGGAAACCACAGGAAAACCTACTCAATACTCTTTCAAAATATCACTAACTATCTCAAAGATTTTGTAAAAACTTTCCGAGTTCGGTTGTCAATCTCGTCCCGGCCGAAAACCTTCTGAGGTACAAAGTGCTTTAAAGTGCGTAATAATGTAAGAAAACAAATACTCTCAAATTTTCTAAATACTCTATACTACTACCTTCTAGGTACCTACATGGCAATGAAACAACTCAAAGGCTTAACTTTAACAGGGCTTCGGGTGACGTCATCTACAACCGGTTTTTGTGTTTTAAAATCACTTCGTGACCGTGGAGATTCCGTCGCGGCTGTGCAAAAAATCTATTTAAGTAACGCTTTAAATTATATCACCATGCTTCTTGGTAAAAAGTTGAGTAACTCAATTTAAAACAAGGAAAAAAATACTAAGTACTTGCTTACTGTACCTAAGTACTTATAACAACAGAAGTGGCTGAGCAGTCAAAGAAGTCAAAAGGATAGATCCTCCTCCGCATGTAGATATCGCAACGTACGTTTATTAGATGGGCAGTGTACTCGTAGTATAGATTCCAATCCTATTCCAATCATTTTCTTCTTCTTCTCTTTTAAGATATGGCTTTTCTGTCCTAATTAATAGGACAATTTCGCCAATGTCAAGGTAAACTCTCTTTGAGAGGCACGTTGTACGGTGATTGTAGTTTTTGCAACTTGATAGTAAAATTCCAGAAACCACGTGGAGACCACTTGCTCATTAAAAAATGCTAGACACGAGAGCAATATAGAATTTTGTGATCACTGTTCACTGTTAAGGTTAATCGCCTCATAAAACACTATCAAAATTATACTTCAACTAGCCAAAGAAACAGAAATAGCAAAATTAGATATTGTCTACATCCGCCATGTTCGAATGCTACAAATCGAATCCCAATCATTTTAATATAGGGCTCCTTTCACTGGTTTCAATTATTTTGCGACGCTCTTATAAAAGAAGTTTAAATTATGACGTTCCTCCTAAAAACGCATTATACAAGCACTTAGAGGTGAGTGGGTCCCAAATTCAAATAACTTTGGCAACATGTATTTAACTACATTATGACTTTAATAACCTAACCAACAAGAAGTTGGAAAACCTCCGACATTGTCACTTCAAAGTTCAAGAACTCAAAAACAGCTAAACCGATTTTGATAAAACATGTCTGAGAAGCATCATTAGAAATTCTACTTTCAAATAAGAAACCGCAAAAAACCGCATTCAAATCGGTTCACCCGTTTAAGAGCTACGGTGCCGCAGACAGACATACAGACACACATAGCGGTCAAACTTATAACACCCCTCTTTTTGCGTGGAGGGTTAAAAAGAAGAATAAACATACTATAGTATGTTACTCCTCTTGAGTGGTATTACTATTCAGCTGTTTCTGACGGGTGCGTCCCACGAGATAACTACAAAATATCTAATTTCATATTAATAACGTTCACAAGATATAATGAACGTTAGCTATAAGAGCAAAAAGTGTGTTTTTTTAACGTATAACGCTTAAATTATATAACGTTAATTTTATATAACTTCAATTTGTATAAGATTTATATGGACTAATTTCTTTTAACATAAAATAAGCATAACATACATTAGGTATATCGGTCATTAGGTGTTAAATTATGTGTCAGCGAGCGAGCGAAGCGAGCGAACATGACGAAACTGGGCAGAAGCGACTTGGATAGGTAGGTTCAGAAGCCTTAAGCTTTAGCCTTCGATGTTAGGTTTTTTTTAACAGAGGGGAAAAAATAATGGCTTGCTTGATTGTTATCTTGCATCAAAGTTTTTAATGAATTATAATTTTTAAATCTTAGGTGTTATGAACATTATGTGCTTTGATCGTTATATCAATTGATATTATATATATAAAACAACGTTATATCTTACAGAATTAGATATTTTAAAAGTATACTTTTAGTTAATTATATCCAGTGAACGTTATACTAAACGAGTTTATTTATAGTGAGCGTATATAAATATTATGAATATTATATAATAAGTTCTTATATCTCGTATTACTTACCCATTTCTGACCGTACATTTTTGCGATTAACAAAGTTGCCATGTATTTTTAATTTTTTATTGGGTGACCCAAAAATATTTCTCACAAAATACACCTACATTTACTGCGGGTGTTAGTAGCCAGCTTTTAACGTTAAATTAATTATTATGCAGAGTAATAAAATTGAGGGTAAATTAATTAAGGGGCGGTCGCGTAAGCTGACACTTGACTGCGTCGCCAGGCTATTTCCATGGGGCAGGCAGGTGCCACCTATCTGGAAAACTGCTTTTGTAATAATATGTGAACAATAAGCGTAAGTCAAGCATTTTTTCAGACGTGACACGCCTTATATTTCAGTATACGTTACACCTCCAAGTCAAAAGGTGCCACGCCTCCGAGACGCATAAAAATTACTAACTTTAGTTTTAAAGATAACTCCATAGTAATTGGAGGTGGGACACATTACATTATTCAAAGGCCTGAAGGAAAAAAAATAACTTTCTAATTTCCCTTTCTTTCCCTTGTGTCAGCTCCTGTAACAGCACGTCAATGTGAATGTTCGTTCGTTTTTAGGGTTCCGTAACCAAAGGGTTCCGATGGGACCCTATTACTGAGACTCCAGTATTATCGGTCTGTCCGTCCGTCCGTCCGTCTGTTACAGGGCTTTATCTGTTGAGCCGTAATAGCTACACTTGAAATTTTCACAGATTATGTATTACTGGGGCCGTTATAACAACAAATACTAAAAATAAAATAAAGTTAAAAATTAAAGGGGGTCGTCATACAAGAAACGTGTTTTTTAGCGTTTTTTGGTTGCTAGGCGTTGTTATTCGTTGCTAGGCGGGCAAGGTGACAGCCGACAGTTGCTAGGGGCTAGTTGATTCGTCTAGACTAGACTAGTACTTTGGTAAACAGGGGCAAAAGGTACAGTTAGCAAAAAAAGCTTGTAAGTATTAGAATTATGAACAAAAACTTATTACTAAACTGTTTTAAAACATTGTACGGAGGTACGGAACCCTTCATGTAAGAGACCGACTCGCACTTGACCGATTTTTAATTTTCTCGAGCACGACTATAATAAATAACTGTGCCTCTCGAAGAGATTTTGACTGCAGTTCAATTATAGCGCCACCTATTCCCAAACTAAAAACATCTTTGCCGCTTACTAAGTTGTTCATAATTTCGCTACTCGACGCTAGATGGCGCTAGACGCGACATTAATTTAAACTTACTAGAGTAATTAAATTGCATTTCGTAATATTGTAAGGTCGAAATTAGAACGCGTTTTAAAAAACTCAGTTTACTTATTATTTTTATGTTGTGCATTTTTGTACTCTTATCTATTTTGGTGACTTGAATGAAGCCAATGAGGGCTATCGTTTTTTGTCTCACTAGATGGCGCACTATTGCGTGAGGTTTTTAAGTGTGGCTTTCAGTGTCTGTTATTACGGGCGTTAAAACAAAGTTCAGATTAAAATCATATTTAAAACACCTTAAAACCGTACCATAAAAATATCCAGCAACCACAGTGTTGCTAAGTCCCGTTTTGTTCGGAAAAAAAGGGAGGACAAAAGTTTCCGAAAGACAAAACTGTCTCAAAACACAGACATTCATTGCCCCGGAACGCATATTTGCCATAATTAATTTCATATATTGCAAAATATTCACAAAATTATTCTAATTATAAATAAACCCGCGTTGCTCACCCAAAAACTATGAGATTTGACATTTCGGAGACCTCACGCTACACTAGCGCCTCTAGTGGCGAATTCATACGCGATAGCCCTCATTGGGCCTCACTTCATTGCAATCAAACTTCAAACGCTAGAAAGGTCGCCATTACATATCGTCAATTCAATTATTCTTTCAATAACGATTCGTGAAAGAAATAGCTAATGTCAAACAAAATAGCGCGCGAGAGGGATGATAACTTCGACTTGTGAAATGTAAACAACAACAAGCAATAATTATGTATTCTCGATGGCAATAAAAAGTCATAAAGGTGTTTTAAAATAAAAATCGACTTAAAATAGTGTGTAAATCTTACGAGTTTATATGAGTCTTGCAAGTGATTCAAAAAAGTGATCTAAATGGCTCCTCCACGAAGAATTTCAAGACAGCAACTAGAGATCATGATAGATTTTTTGGAACAGAATAAAGGGATGTGTATGGGCCTGCCGTCCAGTGGCACTGCCGCTTCCACGATGACCAGCGCCCACAACGACGTCCGGCAAACTTGGATCGTTCTCTCAAAACAGCTGAACGCTGTGCCCGGCGGGGCACTCAAGACTCCTGAAGGATGGAAGAAGGTACATGCAAATGCAACGAAATGATGTCAATATTTTCGATAAATATTTTTCTTCAAATTTACTTAACCTTTACTCCTTTTACAGTACTGGTTTGAGTGGCGCCATAAGAGCAGAAAAAAAGCGAATGACGCGAGAAGGTTTGAAGAAGGGCCTTATGGGGGCCCAAGTAGGTTTGCCCCGCTGAATGACTTGGAAGTTAGGGTATTAGCACTAAGCGGCAGCAACTTGGTCCGGACTAAATCAAAACCTATTAAGGAATTAGAAAACATGTTGGCAGACAACTCTGACAGTGACCCCATTGGGCGGCACTCACCTGAAACAGTTAAACTTGAGCCAATGTTGAATACAACTAAAGTTCACAAAACCAGAAGTTCATCTAAAAAACCTACACCAAGTGGTATGTATTTTTTTTTTATTTTAAAATAATATCAAATTTATACTTAGTAAATCAAAAGCCAAATTCACTTGTAATTCTTATGTAACTGTTTTTGTTTATGAAGATGAATCAAGAGCTGGAACACCCCCTCCACGATGGGCTTTGGAACTTGAAGAGAGAAGGATAGCAGCAGAGGAGCGGATGGCTGATGCTTTGGAGTCCATGGCATCTATTATGAGGCTCCAGGAGGAACGCAGATCCATGCTTGAAGAGAGAATAGCTGACACTTTAACATCTGTTGCTGGGAATGTTCAAGAGCTCAGCAATGGCATACAGGAAGCTGTAATGCATTTGCAGAGACTCAATCCAACTTCAAACGGACCAGATATAAAAGATCATGTGTTTATTTAACTCGTGCTATGCTATTGTGGGTTGAGTCAATCTTAAAAGTACAGTTTTTTTTCACGTTTCATTTAATTAAAGTGTCCAAATGCAAATGTTCCTGTTACATGTAGGTTTCTAATGATAGTAACAGTGTTTGGTATTACTTGTGTAATAATAAAATTTGTTATTTCAAGTTAAATTGATAAATAAATATGTGTTTAAGGAATGAACATACTGAGGCTGGTCCTTTATACAATAGACATAATTTATCGGATTTACAAGACAATGAAATATTTTAAATTATAGTTTATTATTATGAAAATATGGTATTGTTCTGCAGTGATTCTTATTATTAAAATGTTTTGTTTATATTTTTGATTTTCATTAACCTGTTCTGAATGGCATGAGTATAATAATAGTAATGTACTTAATACACTAACAAAATATTAGAAGATGTTTACCAAGAAAGTGACTAAAGTGAACTTAAAATACTTAGTTAAATGAATTACCTAATATCACACACAGGACACTTGACACCAATTGACCTAGTCTCAAAGTAAGCACAGGTTCTGTTATGGCAACATACATACAAACAAATAATCAATTTAGCATGGCATTATCTCTCGATTATAGCACGCGGTACGGAATACCGAGGACCTGGGTTCGATTCCCAGTGATGGTCTTATTTTTCTGGTTTTTCTGTGCATCCATATTTCAGTTTGTATTTTCAATTTAGGTTTTACGGGATGACCGTAAAAGTAAAAATTTGGAATTGAAATAAAAAATACAAAAAGATTCCAAAAAACCAATTATCTCTGGTGTCTGCTGGTCAAAGGTGTGTTTTCTTTATAGCGGTATAGCGTTGGACATGCATAGCGGTACAGCATTGGGATTGAATCCCGGTCAGATATTACTTTAGTATTTCTTTTATTTTTGTACTTATTTAGATACGAGAAAAACAGAGCATAAGTTGTAGAAAAAAAAGAACAAAGCTCAGTCACCCAGGTCCAGGTATCCAACAATAGAAAATGGATAAAAAGCTTGTAAAAATTAAACAGTCACTGAATTCGAAAATGTGAATGTGGTGGTATGTTTCTATGTATATTCTTTATATACTTATTAAAAAAAATATGGTTTGTGCAGGAATGGAGGCGCTGGAGACGAGCATCAACTACTGGGAGGACGCGCTGGCAGCGTTCTCGCTGGGCGCGCGCGGCGGCGTGGCCGGCACGCTCGCGCTCACTTCGCCCGAGGAGGCAGAGTTCTGCCGCGAGATCCAGGAACTGCTGCAAAACGCGTACCTGTTGCAGGTGAGGGTCTTCATCATTTCCTACTTCCAGCATATATACGTCCCAGTGCTGGTTTACAGACCTCTCAGAATGAGAAGGCTTGATCTTCATTTCCCATGCGAGCCAGCAAATAGCTTAATGAATAGTTGACCCCACCAAGTTGTCTTAGAAATTTGATATGAAAGTAGCTCTTATAGCATAACCAATATAAAAATTTGAACGTCTTCATTTCTTTGCCTGTCTCAATATGTCTACTGACTGACTACCAATCTAAAATTCCACATTGCGTACCTATACTTTGCTTAGGAGCAGGGCCAGCAGGATTCTGCTAAAACTGCATATTCATAATACCTAAGTAGTACGGAGCTGTGTCTTGGAATTGTCGATTAATAGTTTCCAGGCCAGATGTAAGGGGGCAAAACGGGGTGCGCGCCGCGGGCCGAAATTAAATGTTTTATTTTTTGCAAATTACCCAAATTCACTATTGCTCCGGTTCAAAACCCGGCGCTAAATCGTGTCCAATATGTGCCCTTTCAGTACCTACCGTCTTTCCTATAAGAACATACGGGCGCCGTGCCTAGGTCTCCTGACCTCACCTGGGCCCCGAGAGTCAGTCATATTAATCTTTATTGCCAATGACATTCACATTAATATTTCCAATGGGGCCCATATTCTTTGGTGCCCAAGGGCCCGGCACGCTCTAAGACGGCTCCTGTGCCTATCCGTGGTTCCAGGAGCGTTGCGAGCTGCTATTCCTGGACCAGCGCTCGGTGCTGTTTCGGTCGGAGAGCGGCGGCGGCGGCGGCGGCGACGCGGGCTCGGGCGTCGGCCGCCGCTCGCGGCTGCTGTCCACGCACACCGGCTCCGAGCACACGCGCCGCGACCACCACTCCAGCGCGGAGTCCTTCGCCTCTGCTGAGGACCAGGTCACTACACACTCATACCTCAGAGGGAGGCTTTTGATATACGGGACACGATGACACGCGGTGAATGTTTTCTGTGGTCAATGCGTGGGTGAGTCGCACAGTGTTGACCTGGCAACACACGCAATGAACAGAGGAAATGCTTGCCGCACTGTCTATCGTAGTTGTAGCAGGGCAGTTACTTTACTCATCCTCTTCCACAAACAAATATTTCACACTAGTCTAACAACACACAGTGTAGAGATGAAGGAGCTGCATGAACACACATTTGTTGCATAGACATAGCTATCATCAGGTTGCGGGTGAGCAAAGTAATGTTTATAGTTTATTGATATGGACCTACGAAAAATAACGCACACACACACTTTCCCATTTATAATATTAGTAGGATTATAATATAATATAACAACATTTTAGACTATATATCGCGGTCATTACTATTTTTATGAATTAAATCGGGTTTTGTTCGGGGTTATATAATTCATAAAATTAGTAGGATTCTGAAGAAAAATATTGTATTGCAGGTTCGACTTACCGCCGTTTACTTGCTTATATTTATTAGCACTAGTAATTAATGCTCTTTTTTATCTTAATAATTTTCAAATTATGTTTTCAGGTAGCAGACTTGAGGGACTTTGATGACTTCAAAGATGATCTACCAGAAGTAGAACACTTAGAACTTTATCAATTAGGCGTTAAACAATTAGAAATCGGGATTCCATATAGGTGAGTGTATGGGATCATGACATTAACAAAGTATTGATTTAGAGGAAAATCTCGCAGAAGAAACACCTACGTTAAGATTTTTATTCGATTTTAGTTTACACTACATTCTCTACCTGGGGGTGGGTGGGGTTATTATATCTCACTGTAATGCCTACAGATACCCTTGTCTAGAGATTGCCATGTCTAAAACTGTCTAATTTGATGGAGGGTAGAGTTGTACTCCAAGCCATGTAAGGTAAACGTACGAGTGCTCGTCACTTGTACTTCAAAATCGTGGTTTGACCTGTGTAACTAATAAACGTACGAGTGCTCGTCACTTGTACTTCAAAATCGTGGTTTGACCTGTGTAACTAATAATGAAGTACTTATCCTATTTGTTTGATACAAATAATTCATAGACACGTAGGCAGCATTTGAAAGTAGTCGTGTGTTCCGAATTTTCACAATGGAAACGGATTATTAATTAACTACATCTGTATTTTAAATGGGATTGTGGTTGGTCGGTTCGGAACCCCCGAGTCGGAAAACAGTATTAAATACTCGTGCTGCGTCATCGGTTGGTGTGAACGTGCCTTTACAGAGTGATGTGTGTGTTAGTGTTGTGTGCTACCCTACATTTGACAGTGGCAATGAAAATGCGGGTAGTTGTGCGCCGGTGTTAGTTTCGACGGGTAATCGCGCTAGCAGAGCGGTCGCGCGCAGCGCGCGTGTTGCGGCAGCCGCTGAGTCGCGTTGCTTCTATAAGGGCTATGAAATAGCCCGAAACATGTCGAGCTAAACTCTATTGTGAACGTGAGTTATCCGTTAGAATATCATTGAATACATCTGTAGTGTATGTATCGCAGGACACTCCGCACAGAAGTCTTGCAGTGCGCGTCGGACTCTGAGTTCCTGTGCAAGCTGCACGCGCTGCGGCTGGCGCTGCAGGGCGTGTTCCGCAGCGCCGCCAACTGGGCCTGGTTCGTGGACGCCGGCCGACAGGTGCTCACCGACCTGCTGCTCTATGCCGACAAGGTAACGCCGCCGCAACCACACAACCATTTTACCCTACAAGAATTCGTTTATCGCTGTGCAAATGGATCAAAAAATTATGTTAATAAACCTACAATGTTTTTTATAGATACCTATCCAAGTTTACCCCGTCACCGTTTCACTTTCACTTCACTTCATCACTTTCGTTTCACTTTTCACACTTTTCTTTTTTGTTTTTTTTTGTGTTTGCTGTTTATTGTTTTTTTTTTGTTTTAATTTTGACGAGCCTATCAGTCTTTCAAAGGGCCGGCAACGCACCTGTGATACCCCTTGTGTTGACAGGTGTCCATGGGCGGTGGTGATTGCTTCCCGTCGCGTGACCCGCATGCTCGTTTCCCCTCATATATAAAAAAAATGTTACATTTGTGTGTCTTCGTGAATGTAAATAAATGTATTCTTTCTTTCTTTACTCCGCACAAAAATGCCCCCAAAAAAAATGCATCCCCACTTTACGTGTAGGGGTGCGGTGGCTGGTACAGTCGCTATCAGATATTTCGGAGCGGCCAAGGTGCTTAAAAATATTGGCACATGCACTATATTATTAAGGTGTTAGAGTTCATGTTTCGATATTTTTGATCACCTTGGCCGCTCCGAAATATCTGATGGCGACTGTACTGTCTGTTAGACTAGAGCTAGACCATAATCATAACGCACAACTCGACGATAAGCGGATCCAACACAGCGTCACGATTTGTTCTTTACTGCTTACATATTTTTACACTTGACTGTACTTTTAAATATTCTGTAGGAAGACCTTGGCAAGTTTTTTTACAGAGCGTTTAAAACTTTCTCCCTTTAAATTTATTGTACCAGCGTCGAACTGTCGGCTGCTTATAATAATTTGTTAGATAATGATCTAAAAAGTTATTATAGTCTGGCTGAATGCAGTCACATGGGAAATTTCTTATTACAGGAACCCAAAGAATTTCTAGTCGCGTACGAGGAAATGGTGACGTGGACGACGGACCCCACGAATTGGACTACGATAGAAAATGAACTCACTAGCAAAGGAGTTAAGGTAAATTTGTGACCTTCAATAGCGGTGTTTTTTCATCTCCCAAAAAATGTTTTGTTTGCAAATTTGGCACTTTTTTGTCTATCTCAAATCTTCAACTTAATTTTGCCACACACACATTGGTCGTTATGACTTGAATCTGTTGTAGACTCCATAACAACGTAATGATATCAAGAGGTACCCAGCGGGACCTTATTCTTATTAGTTTTATTATTACAGACCTGTTCGTTTGTCACAGGACTATATCTTATGAACCACAATACATAGAAACTTGAAAACTTCTAGCTGGCCGCTTGGAAAACAAATAATATAGAATTAGTAAGCGGTTCCTATAATAATAAAAAAATCTCGGCACTTTTGCTCGATATTGGCAATGACAATCGGTAGCAACTGCAAACATTACAGGTATTAGGGGGAGGGAGTTACACAGCGCCGGCCGTAGCTTTTGATCAGGGGTACAGAGAGCTTGTCTATTTATTCTACTACAAACTTATTTTTGGGGTATATAACGGAAATTTTCCGGGTGCAAGTAATACAAGCACTCAGCTGTTTTTTTTGTATATTATTTCTGGACTATGTTGGTATCAGGTGCTGTCGTTCTATGACGTAGTGTTGGATTACATCCTGTTGGACGCGTTCGAGGACCTGGCGGCGCCGCCCTCCTCCGTGCTGGCCGTCGTACGCAACCGCTGGCTTTCCGACGGGTTCAAGGAGAGCGTGAGTACAATACAATAACACAATAAATAACTAATATTCATTATTCATCATCACAAATCAATACGGTGAAATAAAAAAAGTAAAAAAACAAGGCAGAACAACAGGTTAAAGTAGGTGGCGAAAACAAACAGAGAGGAGAGGTGAAAGAAAATATTAAAAATAAAATATGTCCATACATATAAGTAATACTTACACAATACACATAATATATAATATTTATTCTACATATAGTTACACAAATAATTGGCGTATAGTGAGAGTAGGCAGCGCTAAACACGGCATAGCACAAAGTATCAGTGAGAAATGTCAATGTCAAATCTGAATGGATTAAAAATAAGCAAGAAAAAAAGACCAAAGAAAGAACGACGCAGAGTAAAGACTAGATAGGGACAAATAGTGGCCCTTTTGATTTTTGAGATTTGCCAGACCAAGGTCAAACGTGACATTAAAGTTGGGCAAGCCAATACTATTACAGCTGTAGACCGTCCATAAATATTTGAGTAATATGAACCCGGGATCCATCCCTGAGCCTGCAGGTTATAAGTTGTTTTAAATAATAATTAATTTATTTATTTTGAAATACCTAAGTTTACAAAGATTTCATAGAGGGTTAGAGATATAAGTAATAGATAAGTTGGACTAAGTTAGTGTGGTAACTGGTATTTGTGTTGTCTGCGGCCAGGCGCTGACGACGGCGGTGTGGTCGGTGATAAAGGCGAAGCGGCGCTACCTGCAGCACGCGGAGGGGTTCATGGCGCACTTCTACTCCATCTCGGAGCACCTGCTGCCCGTGCTCGTGTGGGGCTTCCTGGGGCCCGGCGAGCGGCTGCGCGACGTCTGCCAAGCCTTCCAGGTCAGCGGCATCTCAAAGCGTTTCGATACGTGCGGTTAATGTACGCCCGAATTGTCGACCCGGAATGCATAATTCAACACCCCCATTCATACAAAAACCTGCATTCAAATCGGTTCACCCGTTTAAGAGCTACGGTGCCACAGACAGACACACAGACACACATAGCGGTCAGACTTATAACACCCCTCTTTTTGCGTCGGGGGTAAATAATACAATCAATCAATCAAATTAGCCCACATCGAGCCACTGCTGAGTAAAGGCCTCTTCATTTTCACGCCACTTTGCCCGGTCCCGTGCTAGTCAGTAGTGCTAGGTAGTTTACCAACCGATTGCCAGGTGTCATCCGACCAACGGGCCGGCGGTCTGCCCACCGTTCTTTGACCCAATCTTGGCCACCACTCCGTAACCGCTTTCGACCACCTGTAGCCGCACAACCTGATAATTCGTGTCATCATCATCAGCCGGAAAACGTCCACTGTTGAGCCTTCCCCCTTAGAACATTACAATAAACGACATCTCACCACCACATTCCACCGATAATGCATGTGCTCTGTACAAATTACATAAGGGTACGAATCTGATGGTTGTGCATAATTAGCGAAAATTTCAGGATGTACATTACGCACCCGTTTCGACCTCATTGCAGGGGCCGTGGTCACGAATAGTTTCCATCACGGCAAAATGTGGTCAAAACGTCGAGGAAATTTTTGCAATTTCACCGTGACTTAACTGCAAATGAAAATAGCGGAAGTTTAAAAACACAACAGGCGAAGCACTTTGCTTCCTGAGAAAGCCTCCATTACAACCCTAACCTCCTACCATTCCCCCTTTCACCCCCACTTTCCTCAGGTAGCATGCTCAAAAATAGCAGGACGGTCAATTAACTAGCATGTCACTAATAAGCATGCTTAATACGAGCATGTCGTAAGCACACATGCTATTTAATAGGTATAATTTGCTCATTAGTAGCATGCTTTCGTGTTAGTAACTTAAGTACTTAGTACGTGTAGCAGTACCGTAAGATGAAACTATACCATACCACCATTTCGTAACACAGTACAAAAGACTTCGTATTCTGGCGGTTCCGGAGCACCATGCAGATGAATGTGACGTCAGGGACGGTGACGCTATTTTGTCACCTAATTAGTTTCAATTTTTTTTTTATTCATTAAATGTATGTTAGTCTGCGAGGTACTTATTGTATGGATCCATGTTGCCGGAAAAACGGTTTTATTATTACTGTAAGATGGAGATAAATAAACGATCTTAGACATATGTCGGAATTTACAGGCGGAGACGGTGGGGTTCATCACGGACATATTCAGCTTCCAGCGCTCGCGCTACACCACCGTGGACGATCTCGCCGCTGACATCATGATGCATGCGCGCACCCGGGCTGCCAACATCACTGGGAAACTCGCGGACCGGGCCTAAACATACACTAAGGGTGGTACAGTGACGCCCTCGCCAGCGCGGCCCGGAACTATGTAACGATCCAGAGATGCAAAAGCGTCACTGTAAAGGCACCCTAACAGTGACGTGGACAACAAGACAAGCAAGAGTAGTGTTCACTAGACAAGCTTCAATGAAATAATGTATAAAAACGATTTCATCAGAAGTATTTTCGGGAAAACGAATATTCGGTAAAAACATTTTAGACAGAACAATTCTGTCAAACGACAGGCTTTTAGAACAATTAAGAATAAGTTGCAACGTTTAGGCCAGGGTAGCACATATTTATCTACTACTTTCTTGCTCAACGCGGGTAGGTACAACCAAGTATCCACAACTTTGTCTCTCAGAATTATTCGCGGTAGATCCTTTGGCTGTTCTTTCGAAGGAACTATTGCGTTTTTTTGTCGCACCAGTTCCTTCACCAGAGTTGAAGAAAGAACTGCGTTTATTTCTTCACATTTGTTCCTTTCGCAGTAGTGCCTTCAGAAATTGCAAAGGAACAAGAACGAAAAAATTAACGCAGTTCTTGCTTCATCGCTGGTGAAGGCACTAGTGTGAAAAAAAAACTTAATAGTTCCTTCAAAGGAACAGCCAAAGGAACTACTGCGAATAATCAGTCTCTCAAACCGTAGGCAGCGAGTTTTCTCCATTCATTATGCGCCGAGACGTTCGTCTCACATTGCAATGGTTAGCTCGCAGCACGCAATGAACAGAGGATACGTAATCGTGGTCAAGCTGGTACACATTCAGTACGGCTGGAAACAACTAAGTAGATATTGACTCGTGAATCGATAAGGAGAATGGCAGCTTATTTATTGCGCGTGAGAAGTTGGTGCTTTCGCTCATCTAGTTTAAATAAGTCTGATGAGCAGGAGTAGGTTCTACATTTTAAGTGTAAGTAGGTCAAATATTTGTCATCGTATTCCTTCTGTTAATTTATACACAATTTCAAACACGAAGTGACGGCACGGTATAGTCGAACCATTTGATTCCTGGCCCACGATATAACGTTCTCGCAGTAAATCTCGTAGTGACATTCATGGCCGATGGGAATATTAACATCTATACTAATACCTAATTAGCAATTTGGGAGTATTATACAGAGTATTGTAACATTCCTAATGCTGTAGGCATTGCGTATTGTTAGTAGGTATCTTACGCATCATATATAAACTATGTCTCTATAAGCTATTTAGCCTTCCCTTGTTGTTATCTAGTTATCATCAGTGTTATAACGCCTTAAAAATATTCGTACATATCCGCTGCTCGAATTAACTTCCAAATACGTACCAACAATCTAATTAGTAAACGAATACCTACTTAGTTTAAGTTAAAAGTGTTAACCTCGTTTTCTACATTGTTATTATCTACCTACAACTCTTAGTAGGTTAAGGTCCTATAATTATGGCACTTTTATTTCCATATTTTTTGACGGATTTTCACTATGTTGCCTTGGTGTCAATTATTGGTGGTGTACCAAGAACATGGTAACTACCCTAGTCTGTTTCAATATCATAAAATGTGCTTGCATAAAATTTTTGTCGCAAAATATGTATCTTCATGGAAAAAATAAATATTTAAACATTAGCCCTTTGGTAGGTGATTAGCTGCCGCCACGAGGATCAATTTTGAGCATTTAACAGCTCAAAAAAACTTTAAGAAGTAGAAACTAACTACCAATTTAAGAAAAACCATAATATCCCCAAATAGTTTAATTCTTGTAATAGAATAATTCAAGATATGGCTTATGGATTATGCATTTGTCAAAAGGATCAACGAATATAATTATGCATTGTAACTATAAATATTTTTGTAACGTAAGGTCCTGGCAATTTATTCGAAAAATCTTCTAAAGTACCCATATTTGACATGTCTTAAATAGTTACTAATAGTATGCTTCAATTTAAAATATATCTGCCAAACAAGATTGTCTCGCATTCCAACTTGACTTTTAAACAATTATTACATTTATAGCGCTGGCATTTTTATTCATATATTTTTTACTGAAGAATTGAACTTCCACATCTATTAATTTAATGCAGTTACTTACATTTAATTTTAAGTAAGTTTAATTTCGTAAAATTCTAAGTAGGTACCTAGAACCTATGCTAAGTATATTATAATTATGGTTTCTCGTAATGAAATTTGAGAATGACAGCATTACTTTATACAGTACGAAATGAAGTGTGTATTTAATTTTTAATTATGTAAATTAATTTACAAAACAAGGTGTGGTATTGCTGTACATCCATAAATTATGTAATAAACGTGTTTGCTAATGTATATGTATGTAAATATAGTTTATTTAAAAACTTCGTAGTATTTAATTTTAGGATCTAGCTAACCAATTCGTCATTCGCCACTTTTTTGGTTACCGTGGCTAACTGTAGATAACTCCGCCAGGACGCCAGGAGACCATAGACCTATCTCGATAATAGGTCTGTGCAGGAGCCTGGAATGTTTCAGTTTTAATGGTTTGGACCTTAGAGCTGTTAAAGCCAGTGGGTAATGGTTTATTATATATGTACTTTTTAGTATAATCGTAGATTTTAAATATAGGCAACAAGAGAAAGAGCTATATAATACATAATACGTGTAGGGAGAAGATTGATGAGACCATTATTCTTCCACTATGAGCCTGTAGAAAGGACCTAGGGAAACTCGTGAGTTGGTAGTTTTTTTTTTTAAGTATTTGGCTCTGTCCAATAGACTACAATTTTGCCAATGTCTTGTGTAAAATAATCTCTAAACAGAAATATTATGGTAGAGAAACGAGGACAGCGCGAATCTAATTCTTACGTGAAAGACATCAAGTTCATTTATCTCCGACACCTGTCTAATAAATAATTTGTCTCGTTTCGGCTACGACGTTTCGGTTACTTTGAGTCTGATCTTGATCGCTTCAGCAATCGGAGCATAGAAGGCCAAGTAAATGGATTTCGTATTGGTCGGAAATTAAAAAACAAAATCGATAAAACGCTCATTTATTAGAAAATTTGGTAGTTATTAATGTAGCGCTTTGACTTATCTTTAAAAAAGTGTAAGTAAATATTTTCACATATGAGGTGAAGTGAACACCTTTCCATAGCACCAAGTGAAATTGTTTAAAAAGTATGAGTATACAGTTTATTTTGTTAAATCTACTACAATACAAAAAGAAACAATATTATATGTAAATAATCATTTATATTTTGCTGAATAGCATAGCCCGTGTTTTTTCATTTCATGAAATGAGCAGTCTTACTAAGCAGGTACCTAAATTGGTACATAGGTACTTACTCTTTTCTTCCACAAAATAATCAAAAACATAAATTTAGTATAATTAAGAAACAGATAATATACTCCGATAATAAATATTTATAGGAATCAACAATTTATTATTTGGTTTAGAGCACAGCGATTAATTGAAAGAGGTAATTTCAGTACCTAGAATCTTGATACAAAACTACTAGGAGAGTCGGCTTTATTTATTAAAATTAAATACACGGATCACTCACGTATTTGTGGTCGAGCTATGCCCGATACTTTATATTCTTGACATTTGAGTTACGTGTTTAATTAAATAAAAAAGCTCGAACGTTTAGAACAAGGAGACACTTAGTGTATTTTTATCGAACTCTGATAGATACTTAATACATTTTGACACTGATAAAGCTTCTACATTATGTTATCTAAATCTAGGTATGTACTTACATATACATATGCTTGCGACAATTATCATCGGCTAAAGCAAAATAAGTAATTTAATATATAAATTTTAACTTAATTGACAGGCTTTCTCTGAAACAGATAAGTGCTTATGATATAGTGAGAATCGATAAATCTACACGCGAGACTAGTCACTAGTTTAAAGTCTGAAAAATGATCACACAGACACTCAAAAGAAATGCATGCATCCGTCTTAAAGTTAAATGGAATCACTCTGACATCCGGAACAAATCCTAAGAGTCAATATATACAAAAGATAATAAAATAGATTCGTTCGCAAAAACTTTTTAAGGGTACCTATGCCAAAGAACGTGCGTCCTACATCTAATTGTACAGTGGTCTTGCTGTCAAAGTAAGTATTCAGCCAAACCAGAAACAACAATTAGGTATGTTGAAAGTGAAATGTTTCTAATTTAAACTTTTCTAACTTAAATTTTGCAATAGGTACGTAATTATGTAGGTTGGATGACAATGCAAGTACAAAGATCAAATAAAGCTTGCATGTATTTTTTTTAAACTTATATGTTTCAAGTAGGTCTGGAAATTAAAAGGGAGTGTAAATTCTTAACATCGTTACAATTAGTTCGTTTTATAATTTCTATTTTAAAGTTTGAAAGCTTAGCGATTATAAAAAAATCATACTTATACATTGCAGAGTAGTGATCAGGGTAACCTAACTAGAGGTGCGCGCTTTTTAAACATTTTTCAGTTCTTTTAATGCGTTGTGAACCGATCTGGTCAAAAATTTCTAAAACAATTCATAGCGAATCCTTAAAAAAGTTTTAATATAAATTACTGTAAATAATACAAGTGAGAAAAAATAAATAATTTGGTGTGTCTAGTAATACTCTTACTTGTTTCTTTATAATCCTAAGAACCTTATCTATGTGTTACAAGGAAGACTTCGTTTAGTGCTGGCACAGTAAATGGGACTGGCAGTTATGAAATGGATTAGGAAAGTTGTAAAAAACGCTCAGACTCATCCTTTCCATTTAGCTTCCGTTACCTTCTGCGAGAAGTGTACCACACTGCTTTTCAGCAGGTACTTAACCCCTCGTCTGCGGAAACTAAAAAAAATACTGCATTCTCTCTCTTTTGTTTTAATAAGTGCAAATTCTGCTGATTTAAATTAAAAAAGTAGCCTTAAATTTGGTACTGATCCCTATCAAACACAGACAAGGGGTAAAATACTTAAGATTGGTAGGTACTTACTAAAAACTGCCTACTAATATAGCTACCAACATTATAAAATAATTTGAAGCTAGTATCTCTTATTCAAAGCTCTTTGATATAGTATGATAGAACACAACACTTAAGTGCCTGGCGGGCTACTACGAAATTCGAAAATCGTAGTTAGTGTCGTTTCAGTCCCTCTGACACGAGAGTGATACGAACGAGCGGCACAATACGAACTTCGAAGTAGGCCTTCTGTTGCGCCACTCATAAAATTTTAATTTGACGTGTGATGCCATCTCTGTTTATTTGTCCAAATAAACGAAGACGTCATACACTTATCACTCAAAATTTATCGATGAGTGTTGAAACAAGCATCATGTATGTCAGATAGGTACATAATGATTCGCCGAAAAATTATTAGCAGAAACGCAAACCACGTTTTGTAGAGTAGGTGACAAATAATAGATATAGATTGATTTAGGCACTACAAGTTATTTCATAGCTCAGTTACAGTAAACTTTAGCCGGAAAACAGTGGCAATTAATTCGTTTGGCTAAGTGTTCGGTACAAATTAGTACCTAAGTGTATGTACCTTATGTTACTCTGCCAAAAGAAACTAGGAATAATAATCGGCAAATCGTTGAGCACCCAGTCATAGTTCTTTTTTTTTGGAGTGCAGTGGTATTGTGTTAACCATGTGATAAGAATAAATATGACAAGCATAATCTAGTGGACTGTGCGTTTCGAGTGCGTGTAACATAGTGCGGAAGTAATTTCGAAGTTGTATTTATATCGATTATAATCGGCGTGTGAGTGTAGGCCATGCATCCACCCACCTCTTCTACATTTACTCGACGGTTATAATTTATGAAGAAACTCAATGGCTTAGACTTACGTAGCTCGAGCTATTTACGACTTGATGTTTTTTTAGTTCTTACAAGTAAATTTTGCCAGGTGCCTTCTACACAATAGCGTTTAAGATAAGAAATAAGAAGGAAATTACCATCTTGCACAGATAAAAGACGAATCTAGATAGTGACAATCTACAGGTTGCGAAACAATGCTCATAACTTACTCTGCCTTTAAAGTCAAGTATAAAACATGTAGGTTATTTGAAACACTTAGAAATATAATGATATCACGGTCTTATTATTTACGTCGTGATAAGAGTTTGTGGTACTTTTTTTTTGAAGTGTTGGATAAGTTCACATTTTTACACTTGATTGTAGTTACCTACCTTCAACTCATTGTACCCAATTTAGAGAAAATGAAACTGACGTACCTTCTCCGTGCTTTTTACGTTCAAAATGTGAGAGTTACGAAGAGAGTGAGTGGCAGCCTCGTTTAATAATACAAAAATGTTTGTTGTAATTCCCACTCTAGGTTTGGCGTAAATGAGTATCATGAAGAAGATGACATCTGGCAACAGTTACTTATTGTAATAAATCTGGTGAGCTTCATTAAGCTCTATCCCCAGATAAAAGTGCGGCACGTCAGGTGGTGGTTACTCCGGCTCGGGAGAGTCGGGCGCGTCCTCGGCCGCCACGGTGGTCCCCGCCGCGGCGCGCACCTTCTTCAGGTAACTGACGCTGTCGAACTCCAGGCAGCTCTGTTGACACCACACTGTGTTATCCGAGCTCAAACTCTCATCGACCACTCAAAAAAGACGTTACATGAAAAATCATAACACCAGCGCTATACGAGTACGCGTAATTTGAATTTTCCTGAGGTGTTTGATCGAGTCTATAGCAGTAGTGGACTATGTCCGCAAGTTCTCCTGATAAAGACCTTAAACCTAACCCACCACTACTTAGTCCGCCACTGGTCTATGGCACACTTGGCTGGTATAATTTCAGTTAGAAAGCTCATAAATCATTTCTTTCAGACAAATACAATACAAGATCAAACATGATAATGTTAGTAAGTAGTTAAAAAAAAAATAGGGACACTATGCCTGTGTTAGTAAAGTAGCAGGTACAAAGCTCCCGTGACTTTCATAGTCATGTGCATTCCATTTGGGCAAGTCAGATGTAATTGATTGAGTAGTGCCCCCATGGCGATTCCACTACGTTATATAAATAAGCTTGTTTCTGGCTATAAATCTGTATCAAAGACATTAAACCATTTAAATTTGAAAACTACAGCAATTAGGAATATGAACATGCAACTTTCCAGTGTGCTTAATGTATAATTAATGTCTTTGTTAGTCGGCAAACAATAGTGTGCGGTTTGTGGACTTTGTGGCAAGTCGCCACTCAAACGATGCCTGAATAATCAATAATCATTCAATCGACATTGCTTAACGTTAATTTGTTAAAAACGTTATTTCGCTTTAACTTTGTTCTCTCGTTGTTCAAATCGATGGATACGCATAGGGTAAACAGCTCAATTTTTTTGCCCTTCTCTTGCTTTGACAGCGAAAAGAACAACCGTCAGTCAAAGGACCGATAAGTGATACTCTGTGATACAAGCTCATAAGATATATATTTTTTCATTTTTAAAATGCTTGTTACCTACATGTAAATGAGGGCTTTCATTTGACGTGTGGTAAAGATTAAGACTTCTTATAATTGGAGTGGTGCCAATTGAGCTGGTTATCCTGCATTACGTGAGGCAGATACATCGACGCGGTGTAAAAGTGCGGAAAAATTATCAACCAACGAGCGCTGATCATTGACATCTATGTACCTTACCTTAAATAGATGTCGGTGGCGCTAATCTAACGACCTGGAGGACACGGTTGTTAAATATTTTTAACCGCCTTTTACCGTTTTCCAACATATCTGTTAGGCTACGCTCACATAGCGTATGAGCGAATTCATACACAGTAATTATGCACCTATCTATACTATATAGTACATCCGTAATCCGTACTGCAATGTATGTCAACACGCTCATGCAACTACACATGTAATTCACGAATAAATACCGATATGATAAAATGGATCGCTGTGTGAACGTACCCTTAGTGAAGTGATTGCAAAAAAGATAGGAAGATAGAGAGAGGAAGGTGTTAGTTAGCTACACGGAAAGACAAATTACTTGAACGTTTTATTAGAAATCGAATTGACAAGAAAAAAGAGAATGACACGAATAATTTTGTTATCATTTAAAATAAAAAAGAATATCAATAAATTAACATTAAATAGAGTTAACATTTTAATTTGGAACTTTACTGAGATAACCTCTTTAATTCGAATAAACCTAACATCTTTTACCTGTAACGAACCCCTCTTGAATACCCATTCTGTCCGAGTAGCATGAAAACGACATAAATTTGATTAATCATAATCAAACTGATCACGTAAACACTTTCATAATGTCATCGTCATCACAACTAAATATAACATGTAAATTTAATTATAAAATCTAACAAGTAGGGGGTCAACACAAAATAAAGGCTATATTTTCAATAAATGTATAAAAAAATAATATTGGATAATACTTTGCTTTTCACTCAATAACTTTCTAATGAGATCTTGAATCAGTTTAGAATTTAATTTACCTAAAAGTAATACTACACGTTCGTTTATAGAGATCAGTCTTAGAGCAGTGACGGTCATCGTCGTTCAAATTGGGCCCACCAAGAGATCAGCGCATACGTCTCGTTATACTGGCGTCAGTCTTATATCTCTTAACTACACTTACTCTATTAGAAATCACAGATTTTTCGAGATAACAGTTATCACTTATACTTAGCAGTCCGTATAGCTGTCGAGGGCCAAACGAAACGACGATTCATCATCTGTTCATCAGTGAGATTTTACCATACACGTATCTAGAATATAAATACACCGATATTTAAGCCCCAAAGCCAAAACGTACACAGGTTAGTGAGAGGTAGTACAAGCATACAAGCTCAGTGCGTAAAATAGCTCAGATCTCCATGATATGTGTAAAACGACTTCAATGCGTCCAGCATCTCTCTGCAAAGCCCCGGGGGTCGAAGTTAATCTCAGGTTCCCATCAAGGAATTAGAAAACTTACGACATTCGATACTACGGCTGAACGCATTCAAGTATTTCATCGCGGGTCAGCGATGCATGACATTGTCTGCATAAATATCAAACAAGCATATGAAACATTTTTTAAAAATGTTGTCTCGTCACGCGGTCGCCGACGCCGCGCGCCGTCGGGAGGTTCGGGAAGGGATCGAGGGGCACGGGGTGGCGGGGGGAGGCCCGCTAGCGCTAGAGTTCGTCGGCGTCGCCGCGCCCGGCGCCCGCGCCCGCGCCCGCGCCTGCCAGCTGCAACAACATTGCCTCAGCGAGCGAAACCGGCTCCGACTACGGCTGCTACCGACCCCGAATACCGACCAGCGACGGTTTCGCTGTCTCTTTACTCTACCCGCGAAGTATAAAACAAAATTAGGCTCTCGTCGAACAGACTCAAAAAGAAAACAAAATCAACGTCGCGATAAAAAATAGTTTTTCAGAAACCCCGTTCCGAACGTCTCCCGACCCGATCGGGTCGGAGCGTCGGTGCCTGTCGGCGCGCTCGGGCTGGGCGCGGACGAGGCAGTCAGTAGAAGTTGCGGCAGAGCAGCGCGGCCAGGTAGTTGGGGTGGTGCAGCGGGGCCCAGGCCACCAGGCGGCGCGCGGGCGCGGGCGCCGGCGCGGGCTGCGGCCGGCGCGGCGCGGGGGGCGTTACCTTGCGCGCCAGCTCCGGCGGGAAGGCGGCCAGCCCGGCCGGCGGCAGCTTGCTGAGCGGTGAGTCCGCGTACTGCACCAGCGTCTCGTACGTGTACGTCTGCCGCGACCCGCCGCCTGCCGTACACACGCTCTTAGCCGACACTCCCGACAGACCCCTATACCCGATACCCGCGGTTAGGGTTAGGCACGCCCGCCAGCTCGAAAGACGTGCTCTTGCCGAACGCCAGACAGAAGTCAATTTCTCAAATCTGTCCTAACGTTATAGCCGAGTTCCTCTTTAATGGGTGTGTTTGCTACCGCGAGTATTGGGGTTCTTGGGATCGATCGACAGTGGAAATGTTTAACCATTATTGGAGTCAGACGAAGTGAGAGACCAACAAGGTTCACAATGTTCACATCACTTTTTTTAAAAGGGTCTCTTTATAGAAGTTGAGGTTGGTCATGAGATAATATCTAATCGATAGAGTCAAACCTCTTCTTAATATTCAGATCACAAATAATAGATCTGCATCACCAATATCGAAGTGAAATACACTAGGTATAATAAGCTAGATGATGTTCTTCATAAAAGAATAGGGTATATTGCGCAAATCTCTGCGCAGGGGGCGACACTAGCACAAACCGTAAACAAACCGCCACGACAACATCAGTTCTCTTTACACTTTGTTGCCATGACGGATCATGAGCATATTTTATTGGTAACAAAATAACATGATATTTGGGAGATTTGAAAAAAAAAGTGTACTCTTTCTTTTTTTTTATTTTAGAACAAATATGGTTTTTCCTACTCAGCACAATCGTTTAAAAAATGTTGAGTCAGTTTTGTCACGCCCATACTGAGTGTATGAAAAAATAAAAACCGGGCAAGAGCAAGTTGGACTCGCGCACCGAGGGTTCCGTGCACATTTATAGGTATGTAAACGGGAATCGTGTCTTGAAGATATTTCTCGATTTTTCCGAGTGATTTAATACATCCAGTGTATGCAGAGCCCCCTACTCTTAAGTAAAATGTACGCAGTGTGGGGTCAGATTAAATTGGTCATTAATATTTACACAGACATAAAAACATCAAGATTTTTTAGAATTTTCTAATTGGTTGTGTTATAATAGCTACCTTCATACCAAATTTCAAGTTTCTAGGACAACTGGAAGTGCCTTACGGGTTTTCAGTGCACTGTATTTTTTTTTATTTGACTGGATGGCAAACGAGCAAGTGGGTCTCCTGATGGTAAGAGATCACCACCGCCCATAGACACCTATGGAAACACGTTGTTTAATGACTGTAACTTTTGATTGCATTGACTTAGAAGTTTGATTTTTTTCAGGGCTTCAAGGGACCGCAGATTTAAGTATTCCATTTCAGCATGATACGTCCACGCGTTCCTGAGAAAAAGGGTCTTGACAGACGGACGGACGGACGGACGGTCAACAAAGTTCCGTTTTTTCCTTTCGAGGTACGGAACCCTAAAAAAACGCCGCAAAACTGTCATTTTTTGGGGACCTTTTTTAAACGATCGAAATCGATTGTGCTCTTGATTCTGAGTAGGAAAAACCATATAAAAAAAAGGGTGCACTTTTTTCTGAAAACGCCCATTTACATCGATAGTAACGATAGAGCCATATTTCCGAAAACTAATGAACTGTTTACGATTTATGCTAGAGCTGCATTCTGACGGCACAACATTGCAGTAATATTTCCTATTAATTTTATATCATCCAGAACGAACTTTGAAAGGACCTTCACTCATTGTCAATTAAACCACTTATAAAGGATAATGTGTAGGAATAAGTTTACCTTCGACTGCTGAGTGCAGCAGTTAAATGTACCAAACTGTGTCGCACAAATCAAAGCGTGTCTGATATACATAAATAAACATAAGAAAAGCTTCGCAGGCTCGCGATCTTTTTAGCAAACAGTAATTTAACAAAAATATATTTTAAAGCGAAAACTTTACATTCCGTCGATGCATTGCAACGTTTCGCAAGACACTAAGCAATCATGTCAAATTCAATCACAAGCAAATATGTTTATAATAATTATAATTATTGACTGACTTCTGCATACTACTCTTGTTATTACTTTCATTACATGACATTGAACGACATAAATGGAACTAAACACAACATGGAATGGTAAAACATTTGAGTATGATTATTGACAACATGTTAATAGTGGAAGATGTAACAATTAACTGAAGATACACAGTCCCCCAACCTTGTAGTCAGATTTCCAAAAGAATTAAAATTTAACCATTCGATCTGTCACAGTAATTGCAATAGAAGACGTGTCGAAAAAATTTTTTAGCACATAAAATGTTCATATTTCAATGATTGTTAGATATGACACCGCAGTGACAGAGACCAACCGTTCAACAGCGACTTTGCATATCCGGGACAAAGATTAAAAATTAAAATATGATGATGTTTTTCCTTTCAATTGGGACCGATTAATTGGCAAATTGATGTCATTCAATTGCACTTAAATAAAAAAGTACAACATCAAGTTTCTCTGTTAAAAAAAATACTTACTAACTTCATTGTACATAAAGGTTTGTCGCCCTTGCACAATTTGCAGTCGGTCTAGCTTTTTATTACACATCCGACTCGACTTGCTACATTGACGGGGCGCGGTCGTATTGTTGGGCAATGTCTGTCACGCGGGTGATATGCAGGATCAAGAGTTTGATTCACTTTTAAATAATATAAGGGATTTTATTTATTTCCCGGGAATTTCTTATTGTAACAACAATTACAAATTTATCTATAAAACTTGACTGAGAGTCAATAAAAAATCCCTTCCACCATTTAGAAGTTCGGCAAAAATAGTTGATCCTGGTAATGTGTAGCTCACCTTGGTTCTTGTCGGAGGAGGCAGCGCGCGAGAAGCGCGGGCGCCGCGGCGTGGCCTCGCCCTCGCCGGCTGCGCAACAGGACCGTTACACCCACACACGCACAACGGCCCACGGCCCACGGCCCACGGCACACAGCGACAGCCGCACGGGGATCGCCACCCTTCATCACGTCGAGCCTACCCAAACGAACTTTCGACAACACCTATACCGATTTTTGACTCCTAATTAACGAATGTCATCACGTTTTAAATATTACCAAGAACGAAACAATCATTACGACCGATTATCCGTTGGAATAAATCGTCATCGTTTGTTTTTTAATGCGTACTTCGTATGAGTAAGCTCGAAGTAGTTTAGTGAGGTGGTCTCCGTGCCGCGGGATGAACGTTACTATTGAAAGAGCCTGCTCGCCGTCACGGCAGGTTTTAGCGCGTCATGTATGATTTGTTAACATGTTTTTTCATGATAGTGCGATAAATTTGGAAGACCCGCTGCCGAAACCGTGGATCGATGTGATCGGATGTTGTTTTTAAAAAATATACAATATTAATACATAATAATAAGAACACATAGAATAATAAATATGCTCGCTTTAACCAGCCTGACACCTTATACATGAATGAATTACCATGGCTGAGAATAACATGAATTCAATTGTTCACTTAAAGATAAGATGTTCAACTTTCATACTGTGAAAACTACATGCTTCAGTCAGTCGATACAAGATTTGATTATCTTTGCTACTAAAATCACACTCATTATTTTGTAAACACAAACTCATGCCACATTAGATTCGCGTATCGCATCTTCATGCTATTAAAATTATGATATTTAGCGCCGACGACTACCGCTCTGCAAAAAGAGCAAACTAAGAAACAACGGTTTTACTACGAACTGGTGAAAATATCAAGGCGAACGAAAACATCAAGCAAATACAATATAATACTTTTCTCAAACATGACATGAAAAGTTGACGTTGTGTTACAAATAATAGGCCGAGAAGTATCGCGCTGCAGGCGCTGTGGCTCAGCTGCGTGCGCGCGGTCACTCTAGCGGCCTGCAAAGAGATTTCATACAACCTTGCAGGCCGCTGGCCGGCAATGCGACCGTCTTTTGTTTCGACGCGCGCTCTGCGACACGCACGCGGCCCACGCACAGCACCACCGCAGCACGCACAGCAGCACCGCCAGCAGCCAGCGCGACACGCGCGTACACAACAGGGCGACCAGACTAGCGTCCCGCCAGCTTCATTTCTTGTTTTTTATTTTTATTTTATTTCATGTAATGTTTGAGAAAAGCACTATGCAAGCCTCGGCCGGAACCTGGGGTTGCCGGCCTCGCATCCCTATCCGTCTATATCTGCTTGGCCGGCAACCCCCTACTTCCCGGCCTCTACAGTAATGTACTATTACCGCTCATTTAATTTTAATTATCTTAAAATCTATTTAGGTTAAATGAAATTTTGATTTTCAAGGTCTGTTTATAAGTAATTTACCTGTACGTTATGCCAATCCAATTTATGGAAAGTGTAAACAAACCGATTTCATCAAAATAACACACACTGGTTCTGATCAATAACACATTTATCTATATTTCGTGTCTTTTAACTAGACGTCTAATCACTTTTTTCACCAAAATTCACTTGATTTCAATATATAATTTTCATTTGAAAAATCTTCGTCAAAACCTGACGTTATTTCTTGAATGAAACTCGTGTATAATCTGTAATAGCATAGACTAGAGTAGAGTAGGTGGAAAATTTGACATTTTAAAAATCGATTAATACCTACTTGATTGAATAAGTGATAATTATTGATTTACCTTAAAATTAATAGTTACTGCTTTTATAATTGAATAAACAGTCTAATAGTCCCCGGCGGCCCCGCTATTCCTGGCACGGTAGCGGCCATGGTAACGGCGGGGCAGGGGGTGCTATAGCTAATCACCGGCAGAGGCCCGGCTACGACAACCTTTGGCCCTGGCAACATATAACTGCCGAACACTGCGGACCGATGAAAAGATACTGGAACTGGAGGAAGAATTGAGCAGGTTACGATGGGGAATCATAGGGTTGTCAGAAGTCCGTAGAGGGGGGGAGGATACGGTAACCCTGAAGCCCGGTAACTTGCTCTATTTCCGGGAGGGCGACCACCAGTCCCAGGGAGGTGTCGGGTTTATCGTCCACGAGTCCCTCGTGAACAACGTGGTGAAGATCGAGAGTGTGTCGAACCGGGTAGCATGCCTTGTACTCAGAATGACCCAACGATATTCGTTGAAGGTCATACAGGTATACGCTCCGAACTCGACGCACTCCGACGATGAGGTGGAGGCTATGTATGAGGATATTTCCATAGCCATGCATAGCTCCAGAACTCACTTCACGGTTGTTATGGGGGACTTTAACGCAAAGCTGGGCAAACGAGACGGTGAAGAGATGAGAGTGGGGAAATATTCAACGACGCGCACATATTCAACGATGTCTCCGTGATCAGTGCGGTTAAAACCGGGAATGATCACCGTAAGGTATAAGGCTCATTGAATATCCAGTTCAAGCTTGAAAGGCCTCGACTGATGAAATCTACGCTCCGCCCAGAACCTGCTCAGCTCCAAAACTCCGAGAGCTTTCCGCTTGAACTTCAAAACCGTTTCAAATGCCTAGGTAGCGACGTGGACGATTACAACGACGGGTTTGTGGAAGCTGTCCATTCGCACCTTTAAAATTAAACTTAAATAATTCGAAATTTTCTCATTTTAAAATTCAACCATATTGTGTTTTATTTAAAGTTTATTTTGGAACTGTGAATATTTCTAATTGTTCCAGTTTAATGTTAAAGGTGCGAATGGTCGGGTCTATGTTCTTCAAGACCCGCCGTACTGCAACCAAAAGGATTTCGGACTCCACCCTTAGGCTCATGGAGGTGAGGCGTGAGATGATTCTGCAGTCCTCTGGTGACGCTTGTCGCTATCGGCAGCTCAACAGACAGATCTCAAAGTCTCTGAAGCGTAACAGGGGCTCTAAGGTGTTTACCAGGGATCTGTCTGTTGGTCAAAGCCGGTTGATGAAGTTGAAGACCGACGATGGCAGAATCGTTTCATCCAAACCTGAGCTGTTGGAGGAAGTTGAGGTTTTATGGACAGCTATACACGACAACCCGAACACCCGTCGAAATTCTAGCTAAAGACCCGAGGGCTAGATTAACCCGACACTATACCGAAGACATCCCGGACGTCAGCCTGTACGAGATTATTATGGCCCTCAAACAGCTTAAGAATGGCAAAGCCCTGGGTGACGACGGAATTACAGCCGAACTCCTGAACGCGGGTGGTAGACCAGTACTTAATCAGACGCTGTTTAGTTCCGTCCTTCACCAAGGGAGAACGCCGAAAGCATGGAACAGAAGTGTGGTGGTGCTCTTCTTCAAAAATGGTGATAATACCTTCCTGAAGAACTTTAGACCCATCTCACTTCTGAGCCATGTTTACAAGCTGTTTTCAATATTCAATTGCAATAGCTCACATGATTAAATGTCTGTGGTCGGGTTAATGGCGTCTTTGTTAACCCTTACTATAAATTGGATTGACATAAACCATACACTGATTCGGCTAACAAAATTTATAAACTGAAATAAATAGCAATATTAGGACATTTTGTTGTGAAACGAAAAATAAGCACATAATTTTATCGGTAACTTTCGTGAGACAGCGGCACTTTTCCCGATCAGTTGTTTTGTATGGTTAACTATAATTTAAAGTTAACTTTTTAGACTCCACCAATACTTGAAGTTCTAAACAACTAATCTCACTCAATATAACATTCGGATCACAATAGAAAATTCATTACTACAGTTACCAACCGCAAAGCGTACACGTCGCCATCAAATATAAATAGAAGTAGACGAAGAAATATCCAAATAAGAAATTGAAATTGAGATTGAAAACTAGTATAAGAAATTATAAGAAGTAACAGTGATATAAGCAGAACTCCATTTGTTTTATTTTATCTTGTTACTAGGAGTCCACACTTTGGCCCATAGGGATTTTTTTGTATATTTATGATTTCCAAGTACTTTTTCCATTGCTTTTACCACTTTATCTGGTCTTGTTCCTTCATCTATCACACATACTATTTGTCTGAGTGATGCTTGGTCAGTTCCGCTTCTAGTATTCTTTTTTAAATCGCTTAGAAAACCCAGGATAATAGGGAAATTCATACTAAACATTGAGGCCCGATTGAGACCTAAAGTATCACTATCAAGACAATATTTCGAGACGTCTACAATGTTGTAAAGTTTTCATCAAAAAATTAGACCCTTATGCTCATTATACGCTTTTTTAGTGGAACGCGGGCATTAGTTGTCAGGTAAGTTTAGGTTTAGGGTGCAAGTTACCTGCGAGTTCAGCGGCGGCGGCGGCGGCGGCGGGCGGCGTGGGCACGAACACGTCGTCGTCGTCGTGGTCGCCGTTGAGCGCGCGGTCGTCGCGCAGCAGCAGCGCGGCGCCGGGCCGCTGCGACAGCGTGAAGAAGTCGCCGGAGCCCGCGCCCAGCGCCTCCAGCGCGCCCGCGCTCTCGAAGTACTCGTCCAGCACCAGCTTCGCCGTCTGCCAACACGTCACGTTAATACACGGTTACTCTCTATTATAATAGTTTCACACGAGGGCAGGATAGTGGCAGAACAGTCGTTCGACGTACGCACCGAGACAGAACAGTACTGTCGAGACAAATACCTGTTTCACCACTTTTTGGTAAGTTCATGATAACTGCCACAAAATAAGATTTCAATAGCGAGGTTGCATACTATTTTGATAATTTAATAGCACGGTTTGCTGTCACTGTGTGATTATCTTCTAAAACAAACGCAACTGACAAATACAAATCATGAGAAATCAGACCAATATATTTTAAAATAATAAAGATATTCAAAAATAAATTCAATCAACTTACTAAAAATAAAAAAATATTTTTGGGGTGTCTGAAGTTTTCAGTTATTTAATTAACACCTTGTATAGGAAATCTAAATTTAAGAAACAGTTTCAATCCCCATAGAAAATTGTGAGAAGTTTCCGAAATTTTCCTATATGAAAAAATCTGCAATTTTGGTAAGTTTCTGATATTGAGATGATTGAGATAAAAAATCGTCTTTCTGCCATATTGTTAACAACTTAAAAATAAAAATAAAATTAAGAGACTACCTTGACGAGATCCAAATTGTGGCCCGTGATCTTGATGGAATGTTGACCAAAAGACACAGTGTACTTATATTCTCCTAAAGCGGCGTCGTTCGTTGAAAAACTATGTAGCAAAGCCCGATTGTGAGGCGATTTCTGAAAATCACATTACGAAAATTGGTTAAATAAACAGCACAAAATACAGTTGGACATAAGTATGCTATTACTAGAAAGAATAAAATTACTACATTAAATAATTACCACTCAACGTGGGAAAAAATCGATACCTACCAAAATAATCGACACGTCAAAATCTGGCATTTATTACTAACTATACTTAAAACTGGAATTCAAGACCAAAAAATCTACGACAATGTTGCCACTGAAATAAAATGTGTGTACAATAGTACATTCCTTTTTTTTAAAACACACGATAGAATATTCTTTTCATTAGTAATTTCGATTCTATAATTTAAAGAAGTAATTTTGTTTACTTACTTTTACATAAATACTTGACGCCTGAATAAAAACTTAATTATTTCGTAATTTTTGGTTGAAAAACTGGTATTGTGCTTGTATTTCTTCAGGTATTCATAACATTTGGTGCAATAATTTACAATTAAGATAAAATGAAACTAATATTTGATTTAACTTTTTACATACTGCAGAGTAATAGTGTGTAGCGCGCTTTATGGGGTTTATGGTGGCTAAATATGGTGGTTAACTGTTAAAAAAAAAAAATTTAACCTTTTCAAATTCCTTTCCTGTGATTTAATATGAGGCCTATTACTAAGACTCAGTTGTCCGTATGTCATTAGGCTGTACTGTATCTCATAACATAAACCATCGCAGTTGAAATTTTCATAGATAATGTATTTTGTTGCGGCCATAACAACAAATACGAAAAAACGGAATAAAATAAATATTCAGGACTACACTGTGGTAGAACAACGCAACCTTATCCTTTTTATGTTCCTTAGAATAAAATTGTCTCAATGTTAGTTGAGAGTTGAAAATAAATTAGTAAATATATTTTTTCACAAAATCCTTATTTAATAACAATACAAGGAATCATATTAAAACAGGTTATTATTATTCCCCTCAATGGCGTTGTACGGTGATTGTAGTTTTTGCAACTTGATAGCAAAATCCCAGAAACCACGCGGAGACAACTTGCGCATTAAAAAATGTCAACGAGAGTCGAGAGTAGTATAGAATTTTGTGATCACTGTTAAAAAAGGTTGGCGAAACCTGAAAAGTTTATTTAACAGTGACAGAAGTGACATTGAGAGATTTAACAGTGACATATCTGTCGTAGATTTTTTGGTCTTGAATTCCAGTTTTTAGTATAGCCTGGACGAATATGATGTGCCGTGTGGTGTCTCGGTCGAAAATTGCACCTCCCCATCTCGTCCCGTGGGTGTCGTAAGAGGCGACTAAGGGATAAACCGGAGGATGGGCAGCAGCGTCCTCCGCGAACTATCAGGCATAACTGCGGTCGCCAACCCGCCTGCCAAGCGTGGCGACTAAGGCATTTTCCCCCCAAAGGATAAAAAATGAGCCAACACAATCAGCCCAGACCCCTAGTCCCAGACGGCCCTGCTATTCCTGGCTCCGGTAGCGGCTATGGTAACCGCGGGGCAGGGGGTGCTATAGCACCGGCAGAGGCCCAGCTACCAAAAACGCAAACAAGATGGAGCGACGACCTGGTTAAGATCGCTAGATCGCGGTGGATGCGAAAAGCACAAGATCGGTCTGAGTGGAGAGCCTTGGGGGAGGCCTATGTCCAGCAGTGGACGTCTTTCGGCTGACATGATTATGATGATGATGATGATATGAACTGGACCACCGGTCGCCAACCGACCGACGGTCGGGAGCTAAATCGTATAGTATAGGACAACGTTTCCTAAAGCAGGTTCTACTGAACCTTAGGGGTTCCGTTGTATTTTGAAGGTTCCGTAAATAGATATCAATAAAATTGTATCGGTAATTGCGCGATCAGTGAAAAATGCTATCGAAGATTGATTCCGCCAAGTAACCTTGAGGGTATAACAGGTGGAGCTAAAAGTAAACAGATACAGGGTGTTTACAATCAGAAGGGCAAGATGGTGAGTCCTACCTCGCGTGGGCGCGGCGCTTCGTCGGAACCAGCGGAGTCGAGCGAGCCGCGGGAGCCGCGCGCGCCTCCCGCCTCCAGCGAGCCCTCCAGCCGCACCGGCGACGCGTTGCGGCGGATCGTGTCGCCGATCAGGTGCTTAGCGTGACTATAAACAAACAACCCAAGCTGTTAAAGGTCGAGCGGTTTTATTTGATTTCTTTTTCTTCTTCTTTGCTCTTTCCCACTTTATGCGGGGTCGGCTCTCCTAATTTTGCGGCGCCAGGACAATCTGTCCTACGTTGTCGGGTCAGGCAGGTTTTCTTCCGATTTTAGTTTGGTCTATACCTACTTTGTTTTATTTAGTATTAGAAAAAGGGTAAACAATCTTGATGGGTCTTTTTATTGAAAAATGTTATAAAAAAAAAGAAACTATTCTATTACTTATAATACCAAAAGCATGTAAATGATCATTTGTCCTTGCTAATTGTTACATATTTTCTTTGGCTTATTTTTCAAGTGTTTTTCAATAAAAATACACATAGATCGCTTACCTTCATTCGAATGCTAAAAAAATCGAAGCATGCTTGTCCTCCGGGCACGGGCAGTAAAGGGCGCCCTCTACCTTTTTTATTCTCTGGCAGGCATAGTGTTTTCTTAAGAAACTAGCATCTTTCAAGCGTCGTCGTCGTGCCAGCGCTGGCGTTGCGTCGCTGCGGCGTCGACGTCGACGCTGCGTCGACGCTGGCACAATGACGCGTCAACGGAAACCGCATGTGTTGAATAAATGATTTGAGGATTAGCGAATCTGGATATATGCATACAGTAACTGACGATTAACCCTTTTACATGCCCCGCGAATTTAGATATACGCTACCACAAAATTAATCACAGTTTTATATTGTTTACCTATGAGGGATTGATTTTAAAACGAATGATATTTTTAACGACTTCCAATTGATTTTGTGCCATATTGTAAGTTTAGCATGGTCCAATATTTTTGTGTACATTTATGTTGTCACTATATGCACTATGCCTGGAAAAGGGTTAACCAATCGAACTAAAATTGTATTACTTAAAACTTGTACTGATATTGGTCTATCATTTAATGCCTAGGTAAAGGTAAATTTATACTATAACACATTTTGGTCCGAAATTAAGACAACTTTACAAGTTTCTCAACACTAAGTCATCCCCAAGTACCTATCTCACTTATTATTTCAAAGCTTACAACTAGGAATAAAGAATGTTGAAAATAGCCTGAATGGCTTCGAGAAAAGTATGGTACGGCCGTTTGTTTTTGTTTTGCTCGACTTGGCGGGGGCACTGCCGTGCCCCAGATTATAACATAGCTTTGGTATCAAAGTAAGAACTACGATTCCAAGAACAGTATGTAGTGTTCACTCACTTAACATTTTCTTCATTGGGCCCAGTAATTTGAACAAGGCGCTCCTTTGCTCCAGGGCTTACTGAAAAACAGATGCGCATTTACCATCAATAAGCGGAATATTGTGAAGTTTCGGCGTTAGTACGTGGATCGTGGTGTTAACAGTTGGAGAGAAGATAGAATCGAAACAAACGCATGAAATATGATTTTATAGCTGGCGTCAAACTTCAAGGTCTGCAGAAAATTAAAGTAAGTGTATGCAGCTTGGAAGTCAACTCCTGCCAAGCACAGATATGAGCCAATGCACGGGCTTCATACAACCTGCGCGATCTCGCACCAAACAAAAGATTGACGCAAACTGAGTTAGAAAATTAAAAGTTCTAAAATCACCATCTGCAAATAAGTTGGTATGATATTGTTAATTAATCAAACTAGATTACATTTTCATTAATATTAGTATCCAAAACCCATGCAGAAAAATTAGCTGTCTTATCACGTTATTTGACCACACCCGAAGTCAGAGTCAGATTAGGCCTCATGAATAGATTTAGGCAACAGTAAGCATTATCAAGTGGCATGTGAAGAAGTCCGACGGCCCATGCAAGCGTCACGCGCGTGCGTCCGTACCTCGCTGGAACGATATGATCGTGTCGCTTAGCTCCTCGATCATGTGCACGCGCCTGCCTTTGATACCCATCACTGCAACACCATAACACAGCTTCAGACTCGCCGCCTCACACTTGCCCACCCACGACTTTATACCACTGCTTTAACCATTGGACTGTCTTCCTTCATTATACCCAATTCACAAGACCATAGTACTATTTTGTTAAATTTTGACCATTTTCATATATCAGAGTAATACAATTTGACATGCAACCTTGCTAATAAAAACAAAGCAGTTAACAAATCTATATAAAAAATATATCTATATATGGATCAGTTAATAGTACAACAACTTATTCATTCATCATGTATTTCATCTTTGAAAGAATGCGATTGCCTTATCAACATGCAGAATAAGGCAAGACAAATCGTCAACTAAACAGATAACACTACAGACAGATAAGCATTACATTTAAATTTAATCATGCATTGTTCCCCAGAATCATTGTCTTTATCTCTTAAATATTTAACATGCGAAATACGGCGCTTTTAAATTGTCATACAGTCAACATCATAAATAAGTGATCACTTCTGTATCTTGTCCCTTTCATTTGTTACACAATTTCGTATGTTTGAATAAACATGACGTAAAAGTGACAAGGTACAAAAGTGATCACTTATTTATGACGTTGACTGTACACTCTGGTAACATATTGAAATTAAAAAAAAAATACTATTTCATTTAATTTCAGCCTTCTTGGTAGCTGCAAGACGTAAATAGGAGCATGGGCAATAGCACAAAAATCCTTTAGCCCTTGTACCATCATGTGTCTCATAAATAATTAGGAGCAATTATTTATCAAACAGATAGACAATTGCCTGACAGAGAGCTACAAAAGGGTACAGCAGTATATTTTTACAAATATAAAACATTACCTTTTCCAGAATCAGCATTTCGAATGACAACCTCATCCTTGGAATAGTTTTTGCCAGGGATCTTGGTGGGCTTCGGGAACTTTCCAGAGGGTTTAATAACTTCGCCGGGGGCCAGCATCGCGGGCGGCTCGGCGGGCGCAGCCAGCGTGGGGGACGCGGCGCCGCCCGCCCCCGCGCCCTCCATTGTCGGTACCAGGAGTGGCTGCACATATATCAACCAACATCATGCATACTACAATATCTATTATAACCAGGGGTCGGTCAAAAAGTGCGGATGACGTAAAAATTACGTAATCTTGGACACAAGATGATGTTTTTATTTAAACTTAGCATTAATCAAGTAACAAAATAATCGTAAATAAATCAATGGACTTCAGTGAATAAAATAAATTTCATATCGTTTAATAAAGAGGTTGATAAATGATGTGATAATTGTTTATGAAAATCAAAAATACTATTTGAAATCATCCTATAAGTGGTTTGAGTTTTGACAACATCAGCACTTTTTGTCCGACCCCTGATTATAACTATCTTTGTACATATGTATCTTCACTATGCTAAAAAAAAAACATTCAAATTAAATTTCAAAATACAGCAGCATTAGCAGCCTAATGTGATCAAAGATGCATTGCAAATATTTAGTCCACTTATAAATGAATGCATGTAAGTGCTTAGAAGTGTTAGATTTTAGAAATAGAACTGACTAAAGGGATAGAAGGAATTATGGAACGTCAAACCCATCTAGTGTCAGAGCAAAACTAGTATTACCCAAACCGAATTTCGGTTTTGTATGTACCAGTTTTTGCTTTCATGGATTATGGAAACGACTTTAACAGTTTGCTATGTGGGGGGTAAAAAAATCTAGCTTGCTCTTATCTCTAAGAAAATGCATTTCTCAAGTTTTGACCCTTAAGAGGTATTTCGCTATTAATTTTTAATCATGCACTTATTTTAGTTTTTGTAATTATAAATATTAATATAACCAATTAGTTAATCATTTGGTTGCTCTAAAAAAAAATGTAATAATAACAAAGTACATATTTCACGAAAAATTAAGATGCATGAGTGGCAGAGTCACTCTCAGTCTAATGCTCCCACATGCCTCACAAATAACACACAAAACCACTAATTTAACCTCTTAACTCCCCAAAACCAAATCTTCAGTCCAACACTAAATCCATTATAAGAAAAATAATAACAATTCATCTTTGGAAAATAAAAAAGAGTAGACTAATGAATGAATTAACCTTTTGGTGTTATAACAAAATAGAGAACATGGAATACTCAAGTGATCCACTTGACATTATTATCAAATTTATGTGAAGGTTGAGTGCACATGGCACAAGCCTAGTAACAAGATTTTTTGTTAAAATTTACCTCTGCATGTGTACCACGGTGTCTGTAATACTGACTCATATAATCTGAACTCTGCCACTGCTTCGCACGCAGTTCAATCAACTCGAGAAGATGCAGTCTTGTTTTCTTATCCAAACGTTCATCCTGTGAACCATTGCGGAACACAACAAAGTATCTGGAAAATAATTAATTATCATATAAAATCATTATATTTATTAAAGGATATACCCCTAAGTAACTTGAAACAGTGGAAAAGAAGAAGTGCTACCACTAATATTTTGTTAGTCTCCATTCTATAGATATACCTAAGCATTAAGCAGAAGCCGTGGTGGCCTAGTGGTTTGACCTATCGCCTCTCAAACAGAGGGTCGTGGGTTCAAACCCCGGCTCGCACCTCTGAGTTTTTCGAAATTCATGTGCGGAATTACATTTGAAATTTACCACGAGCTTTGCGGTGAAGGAAAACATCGTGAGGAAACCTGCACAAACCTGCGAAGCAATTCAATGGTGCGTGTGAAGTTCCCAATCCGCACTGGGCCCGCGTGGGAACAATGGCCCAAGCCCTCTTGTTCTGAGAGGAAGCCTGTGCCCAGCAGTGGGACGTATATAGGCTGGGATGATGATTAAGCAGATATCATTGAGTATCCTAGTACTATTTTACAAATTAAGTTTTAGTAGAAAGCATTAAAAGATACATGGAGGTTGCTTTTTTTACCATACTTGTATTAAGGTGTATTTTACTGAAGTCATAAGATAATCAATAGGATGTTCTAGCCAAATTTAATAACGGTATGTGGAATGATGAATCATAGCTACTTAATTAAGGATATTAATATCAGTTCCGGTTATCGATCTTAAAGTAGTCAAAGAAGATTTATTTAGAAATTGTAAGAGGAAAAACAATGAAAATAATGTTAATAGAAGGTGCCTCATAGACTACAACCCTATCCAAAACTTTTTTGGTGTGTATTTTTTTCAAATACTCAATAATTACAGGTTACTGAGCAGAGCTTCATAACCCAGGTTATGTGCAGAAGCATCACCAGATTATACATACATAGCACAACACAAACTAACCTATCGAGAAAATCTTTGTAGAGTGCTTCAAGCTGAGCGCCATAAAGTTTTAAGTTTGAATACATGGTTGACACATTGCCATGAAGCGCACGGTCATAGTTGCCCTGCATCATTTCATATGCCACTGCTTCCGTCAACACTATGAGATCATCCACTGAAAACGAAAGTAGAATACTGATATCCACTAAGAATAATACATAACTATTATAATTGCCTAATCATAAATATGACTAAATCAGAGGTACAACCAAGTAACTTTATTAGATTCAATATGGGAAAAAAAAACCTTTCATTGGACCTGGATTCTAAGAAGATTCTGGTAAGAAATAATGGGCATACCGGAATTTATTTTGACATCCAATGCAGAGTTGCGGTTATGAGCAGAACTGGTGGTCGATTTCAATGGTCTGGGCACTTCCAGTTTCTTAACCGTGCGGGTCATTTTCGTTACAGTCGACATGGTGCTGGAAAAATATTATTAACCATTTAAGTTCATAATAAAAGCTACGCGTCAGTTTCATTTAATCGCTGCTAATGTGAAACGCCGAGTGAGCGATGAGTAACCTTGTCATAATTATACACAATGAAATGAAACCAACAAATACGCTGTGAAATATTAGGGAACTCACTCATCCATGGCGACCGCGACTCGATGCAATATATGCACACTAGAACCACTAAAACGCGTGAAAAGTGAAAGTGATGACAATGATCCTAGTGAATAAATTCGGAACAAATCCAATACGTGTTCATTACTCGTAAGAAGGGTTTTTCGTACAATAAAAACAGATTAGCTGATAAAATTTTGACTTTATGGAGATTTAATATTTTGCTCGTCGAAAAACATTTAGACAAAACAATTGAATACCATGGAACGCTATGAAAATAGGAAATAAACAAGAAAACTCACCTGGCTACGCCATTAATTCGCAATAAAAATAAAATTGATAGTGCTGAAAACCGATTATGTTGGTAACGTTGATATTTTAAATAAATGTTATTTTATCGATTTTTATGAAATGAAAATATTTATTATCACGCAAAAACTTTTTTAGAACTTACATAAACAGAAAAAAATATTGTAATAAATACTACACAGAACCGATAATAACTAGTCTTATTGACACAGCGCTAGCAGCACAGCACTAGCTAACGAAAAGTATTGCCACACACAAGAACATATGGAATTGGTAGAAAAGGTGACGCAAGGACCCAACATGTGACAGTGTCTGAACGTGCGATTCGTGTTAGGGATAACCTTTTTTCATACTTTATGTAGAAATTAGTCTATGGCTGATTTCAAATGAAGAGTTTTTGTTTTCTTACTTATGTCAATGTCTTTTACAAATATACATATCGGTTACTTTTAAAATATAATCCTTTTCATTTAATCACTGGGTAAAGACTATTACAGCCTTTACAATTCGCAATTTAAAGATAAATCAGAATATATACAAAATAAATAATCAATCAATACATACACTTATATTCTGCTACATTGTAGCAAAATTTATTTTTTATGTAACTGTGTACCTACATTCTAAAAGTTTTTTTGCATACAGTTATATAGAATTTGAAGGTAGCACCTAGCCCAATATTTAACTTAAAAAAATCTAGCCATTATAAAAATTTAATGACTTTGTTATTCCACGGCCACACGAAAGAGACAACTAGCTATATCTGTGCGACACAATTCTCTTCATCCAAAAAAACCTGCCTTCCTGCCAATTTTACATAAATTACAGTAAATCACAAACATAAGTATCACCTACAGCACATAAGTTGCTAGCATTTTCAAAGCCTGAATAAAAACAGTATGATCGAACTGCCACCCTAACAAAAATAAATCGCTACTAGAAAAGTACCTACATTACAACAAAAATCATTGAAGTTGTGAAATGATAATAATAAATTAATAAATAAATATCTCGGGACAATTCACACCAATTGACCTAGTCCCAAAGTAAGCTTAGCAAAGCTTGTGTTATGGGTACTAAGCAACGGATAAAAATAATTATATAGATATAGATACATACTTAAATACATATTAAACATCCAAGACCAGAGAACAAACATTCGTATTTTTCATACAAATATCTGCGCCGACACGGGAATCGAACCCGGGACCTCAAGCTTCGTAGTCAGGTTCTCTAACCACTAGGCCATCTGGTCGTTAAAAATGTCCAGAAATGATAAATATTAAAATAATATTCTAAGGTGTGACATTTTTAACAGTAAAAAAAGTATGAAATAATAAAATATGAAATGAATAGTTGCTAAATAAACAATCTCTTAAATAATATTTCCAGAAATTAAAAATTGTTGAATTAAAAATACTCATTCTAATCATTCCAGGTAATGAATATTCGACAAATGAAAAAATATGAAACGTTTTAAATGATATTCGATTAAAAGTATGTCGACATTTTTCAGGGGTTAACACATTTTTGACAGAACGAGGTTTACTTTACATTATATTCGCTGGCTGGACCTATAGTAGGGGGTGGTCATCGACGTCGTCGATCGGCAACGCCTGAGCGCCTGACAGTTACTGAAAAAACTACCCTCATCTTTTATCTTACTATGACTAAGGTAGACCATCATTTAAATAGATTTAACAATCAAAATTTCAAGACTTTTAGTACCTTGTTTTCTGAGTTGCGATATTTTTGATGCTTATTAATTATTATTCAACGAGATTCTTTTTGACAGTTGAGCCAATGAGGTCTATCGCGTATGAATCTGCCGCTAGAGGCGCTAGTGTAGCGTGAGGTCTCCGAAATGTCAAATCTCATAGTTTTTGGGTGAGGTACGCGGGTTTATTTAAAATTAGAATAATTTTGTGAATATTTTGCAATATCTGAAATTAATTATGGCAAATATGTGTTCCGCGGCAATGAATGTCTGTGTTTTGAGACAGTTTTGTCTTTCTTAAACCTTTGTCCTCCCTTTTTTCCGAACAAAACGGGGACTATGCAACACTGTGGCATGCTCGATATTTTTATGGTATGGTCTTAAGGTGTATTAAATATGATTTTAATCTTAACTTTGTTTTCACGCCCGTTAACAGACTTTGAAAGCCATACTTAAAAACCTCACGCAACAGTGCGCCATCTAGTGAGACAAAAAACGATAGCCCTCATTGGAGATTAAATCTTAATCTCATAATACTTCGAATTGTTTAGTAAATTTTTATTTCCATGGTCTGGCAATATTATTCCTGAGTGTCATCTCGGGTGTGGATGATCTTGGTTGTGTTGTTATTCAAAAATGTAGTTATGTCGTAAAATGTGTGAAAATTTTGCTAATTTAACTTATCACACTAACAAATTTTTACTTTAAGTTTAAAGTGGTGTTGTGCTTCATTAACTTACGTTTTGGTTTGTTCACCTAATTTTGGAGTCCTTATTTAAGGTGAGTTTTTAAAGTTTTCCTATTTTGCAATTTTGAAGCAAATACAGATGTAGAATTTGTTTTATTCTATACAGTATTATTCGTTTCGCTTTAATTGTGCAACAGTGCGTAAATGGCAAAGCTATTTTAGACAGTTTTGTAAACTGTAAACAACATTTTCGGCGTAATCATAGAAAACGTAAATTACAGCACAAGATCTCAAGGTGGTCAAACCTAAGTTATTTTCTTAGCCAACTTTGCTTACACCCGAAAGTACACATTGTACACTATCCCACATATTTTATATCTGAGAAAATAGTAAGGTAAAAAAAAAAATTTAAACTTATAAATCAGAATATCATTACAAAATTTTTATTATTACTTAGCTAATAATCTTTATTACTTAAGATTTTATAACTAAGGAGGTCTGAAGGTCTTCATTTTGGATCACTGTTATATTATAGTTAAGTAAGATCTGTGTGTGTATATTAAAAAGTTAAAAGTAGAGAATGTACTGTAATCTTTATTATTAGATTTTACTTTGATGTGATGAGATTTATTAGTTACTAGCTTTTGCTCGCGGCTTCCCCTGCGTGGAAATTGGTTATCGCTCACTGTTCCCTCGGGAACTGTGTATTTTTCTGGGATAAAAAGTAGCCTATGCCACTCTCTGGCCTATAAACTATCTCTATACCAAAAATCACTTCATTCCATCGCTCCGTTACGGTGTGAAAGATGGACATACACACAAACATACAAACACACTTTCACATTTATAATATTATTAAGTATGGATTAGTATGGATTCCTACATAGATATGTAACTACTAAATTTAATAATTTGTGCAAGATTTGGATAAATAGGTACAAATTAAGGTAGGTAAAGTTTTGACCTTACCAGTTTTTGTTTTCTTTTTTTACAGTTGGCAATATGGCAAAATACTATGTAGCAGCATTGTTGGTCCGCATTGTGCTCCCGGCGGGCCTGCTACTTAGTAAGTTTTTTTTTATTAAAACTAACTAACTAATGATCTACAGAGATTTTAACCCGTTGAATGCCCTGGGCACCACAGTGGTGCGTATCTAAGTACTTGTGATTAGTTACTAGTTTCAATCACCCTTTAACTATGGTACTAGTTCAAAATTACCCAAAAAAGTTGTTGGTCACGCAACGGGTTAAATTCAAGGCAGACAAATATCAAGGTTGAGCCCTTGATATTAGCTAATTTCTTGCGATTTATTTACTCTCTTCCTATGACAAATTATTAGTTTTTAAAATGTGAACTAATAAAATCACCACCAAAAATATTAGTGGACACCCAGTTTCAGACATACAAGCTCCAATAGAATTTACTGATCATCAAGAAAGACAAATAAATACCAAAAAATGTCTAAAATAATAAGAGTACTGGCTATTTAAGTAACATAATTGGTTGTCTGAAAGAGATCGCTTTTTAGCGATAAGACCGCCTATTGTCTACCTGTTTTTTTTATTTTTGTAATGTCTCCGTACTGCTTTTGGTGATCAATAAATAATATTTGTATTGTATTATATAAGGTCGGGGTACTTTGGCCCTGAAGGGTAACTTTGGCCGTTGGGATTAACTTGGTCCTACTTTTATTATTGCTTTGAGAATATGGCTCTTGTTTTTATTACTTTTTATTTTAGGTTTTATGTGGTTTTCATATGGGCCAAAGTAACCCTCCAATCGGTCCAAATACCCCGACCTTACGGTATCATATTCTACATGCAAGTGCCTGCCCCTACTGGGATTTAAACTGGCTTAAGAAAACGAGAACAGATTTAAGGGATGTCTAGATTGATTTTTAGGGGTACAAATCACTAATCTCTCTGTCTAGTTGTTTGTGAAGTTTATCATAAGCGTTAAAAATTAAATACTTCAATAAATTAACCTAGGTGTAGCAATTATTTTAATACAAGCCTTTTAGCAAAAAGGCTATTTCCATTGTCATCCAATTTATGAATTTGAAGTCAGTCCAATAAATGAATGTGGGTGAAATTGAGTTCCATGATTTAACCACAAATATGTGACGATCTGTCAGAAAAGGACCCTTATGGCAGTTTCTAGTTACGGAGATATTGACGTTTTTGTAAAATCCTTTGAAATTATCATTTTTTTGTTTTGTTTAATTTACTTGCAACTTTTATATATGAAGGTTTAATGTAAAAAAAAAAAGTATATGACTTAGGGTCATAATTCTTTTTATATTAGATAGCTTATTTAACGCAGATTTAGGATCTATGCTTAACTCAATACCTGCCATAAGGACCCATTGCAAGTTAAATAAAAGCTTGTAAAAAAAGAATAGTGTGTTGCACATATTTTTAACAAATTAATGACTTTAAATTGTATAATATGTGTCACTGGCCATAACCATATTTATTGAAAAATTTTGCTGCCTTTTTGAATTTCACAGCTTATTTAATTGTGCCCAAATTAAGTGTAAGTTCGAAACTAAACTCAATTAAGGCAAATGTTAAGAAAGTTATGTAGAAGTTCAGATCAGTTATGCTACTTTTTTTCATGACCTTTTAAACTGTGCCGCATACCACGTCAAATTGGTAAATGTCGTAAACGCGAATTTACTGTCGCGTATTATTTTAATTTGGAAGTGGGATACACATGTGATGACGCAACGCTCCGGAACCGGCTGCGTCGACCGCCCCCGACCGCCGCCGCCGTCCCGGCATATAGCTCCTACATTATTCTGACTCAAAAATCAACTATTACGTAATAGTATTTTTTGCCGACAGTCAAGTTTACTGGTCTTTATAATTTAAACGTCACGATCTTGGTTTTTGCGAATTACTTAAATCATGTATTCATCTCAATACTGGCATGGCTAGCACGGCTAGCACCAGTCTGAGAGAGCACGTCACCATAATATCCTTAAAGCTTTTGTACCTATTTAAGAGCAGAAGCGCGAATCTGTCGTTTTTCGAATCTGGTACAAAGCGTCAAAATCGCCTGTCTACCTCCCCGATTGTCGTGCAACTTATGGGACACCCGGTATATATTTTTTGCATTTATTTGTTTTGTTAGCATTCTACATTTTATTACTCTGTCGGCATTCTCACATGTTACTCCTATTTTTATTGGAGTTTTAAAATAGATCGATCGGATTAGATAGGGCTTTGATTTTGACTACGAATAATAATTCTCGAGACTTATTCATCATCCCAGCCTATATACGTCCCACTGATTCTTTGGGCCATAGTTCCCACAGTGCGGATTGGGAACTTCACACACACCATTGAATTGCTTCGCAGATTTGTGCAGGTTTCCTCACGATATCGTGGTAAATTCAAATCTAATTCCGCACATGAATTTCGAAAACTCGGAGGTGCGAGCCGGGGTTTGATCTGCTTGAGAGGCGATAGGTCAATAGTTTTTCGGGTTTTCGAGACTTATTATTCCTAGGATTTTGAAGTAAACAGTATCTTTTTATTCTATGGGTTCAATCGAATGGACCATTATCTCGTCTGACCCATAATTGTCCTTATCGGTAATCTTCTTCGACTTTCGTTCGTGCACCGAATTTTGTTGGTGCAAATAGTTTGAACCTGCTTTAATCTTTTCGCTTCGACAAGCTCGTTTTTAAAATATTTTTCAAAGCCAATTATACAGCTCGATAGTAAATTCTTGGCCGCTGTTCTCCTTACGTGGCAGTCATACACTCATACAACATATGGCACCACGCGTCGCATTGCGGAGGACGTCCTCCCGCTGGGCGCGCCTGGCTGGAAAAGGCTGGGCAGGCTCCCCATTGACCGACTTCACGTGGCCTTGCCCGCGGGCCCTTCCAAATCACAAAATTTGCAAGCCATTAACAACACGCAACGCCACCCGCTCTGATTTAGCCACAGTGCACGAGTATTTATAATTTCCGCTTTTTTTTTTAAATCGCAACTTGTTATAATTGTCTGTTGCGGAGTCATAGACAGAATCACTCATTAACACATTAACTGCAAAAAATGATATTTTCTAAATTGATGGTGATTCACAAAATAAGCAGTAGTTTCCCTAGACACAAGTGTTGAAATCTGAGTCACGCACGGTTTCATGCAGGATGGCTAATAAGAATAGCTGTAGCGATACCCACACGGCATTCGCGTGACCTTTCCAGGTTCATTTCGTTCAGCTTTAGATCATGAAAATGAGTAGGTCAAATGAGTGCTATACTCGTAAAGGAGGTAAATCCTGCGTGCGTGGCCCGATTCCCCACGTTGCCCGTAAAGCTGACTAAATGGAACGCTAAAGCACCTGCCGAGCCCTCTGTTTATTCCTGCATTAGTCGTTACGTCACACACTCGCAGATTTATATAATGAATCTAGAGATATAATGTACCTAAAAACAGCGAAGTAATCTGAAATGTTATACATTTATGTAAGTTAGTCATGTTTTATTCATTGATATTAGCCGTCCACACTGAACCAATATTTCTATTTTAAAATAACGCTGCCGGTTTGTTTATAAAAACCTAATGGCTCTTAAGATTGTACGAAGGTCGAATGAGTACTTACTTATTTTTTATTAATACTTATTAACGTTTTAAAAGGTGCTGAAATTAGCAATTCGATGTTGTTTTCTTTGACCTTTACTAAACCAGTAAACGAAACGAACTCTTTTAGAGTTTTTAGGGTTCCGTAGCCAAAAATAATAAAAAAGTAACCCTTATAGTTTCGCCATATCGGTCTGTCTGTCCGTCTGCGGTTTTGTTCAGAGACTATCAGTTATCAGTGCTAGAAAGCGGATATATGTAGTAATCATGCCGACAAAATGGAATAAAAAAAAACTGTTTTTTTTAAGTACTTCCCACAGACGTAAACCCCCAGGTTTTTTTTTCTCGTCCAACCCTGTAGTGTGGGGTATCGTTGGATAATGGATAGGTCTTTTAAAATCATTGCGAGGTTGTGAAGACGATCGAATCAGTGATGTCTTCACAAAATATTAAATTTTAAAATGCAAATTTTCATTAAAATCGAGCGATTTCAATAAAACTGTAACGGCTAAGTTTACTTGAGAATTTTTTGTAGTTTAACCCTTTACCAGGCGAAGGGATATATTCCTCCCACATCTTATATCGGTTACCGTAGTCAGGTTTTAACTCCAAACCTCCTACAATATATTTTGTCGATCCCTGAAAATAGTATTTTATTATCTTCATTCACAACACGCTTCTAAATCGCGTAATATATCTTTGGCAGCCGTTGAGATTCACTTGAACTCTAATTTCAGTAAACTACGGAGAAATTAGAAGACTTTCCTTAATTTCTACGAAACAGAAGTACGTAGATCGAACATTTTTTTTATATTTTATAGATTTTGAGTGTTGAAAGGTAATGTAATCTTAAACATTGCTAAATATTCATGCATTTTTTTGTATGACCAAAATTAGGATGTGGGTTGATATTATCCCATGGCCTTATTAGAGTTTAACTGTGCGGGATCTATTCTTCCCATGGCCCGGTATGTCATAAAAACTCGCGTAATTAATATAAAACTGTTTTTGTGTTCAACCTAGAGCGAATTCATGTACCTAGCTGTAAAAATCTCCTTTTAAAGACTTTCCCTGAAGAATAAGATGTGGGAAGAATATATCCCTTCGCCTGATCAAGAATATAATAAGACAAAATCGAGTATGACAGTTAATTACTTAGACAGGCGATGGGATAACCGTAACCCACATTTTTATTTCTGGTTTAAAGGAACATCTCCGACTTTCGTAAATACATTTTTTACAAGGCGTTAAATACGGTTGTAACAGTATATAAAGTACGTATGAAGACACGCTAGTTCTAAGGGGCCTGGTAAAGGGTTAAGAGTAAATAGCAACCTAAGGTATAAAATCTACTTAAACTTGGAAGATTCCATAGATACAAAATGCGAAATTCTTAGAAAAATATTACTTGTTTTTTTTCGTAACGGCTACGGAACCCTATCTTGGGCGTATCCGACACGCTCTTGGCCGGTTTTTTTAATAAGTATAAGCTTCCAAAATTATGACATAGTTGAATGCACGTCTAGAGTCGCCCTATAACAAATCAGATAGCGCCGACTAGGTTGATACCATCAGCCAAATAAATAGACTTATCAATTTTTAGGGTTCCGTACCCAAAGTGTGGCAACGGGTGTCTGTCTGTCTGTCTGTCTGTCTGTCTGTCTGTCTGCCTGTATGTCTGTGTCTGTCTGTCTGTCTGTCTGTCCGTCCGTCCGTCCGTCCGTGCGTGCGTGAAACGTGTTTTTTTCAGCGTTTTTTGGTTGCTAGGCGAACTTAAAATGAAGCCAACTGATAAAGCGCTCGCCAAATCAACACCGTATTAATCACTATGTTTACCTATGGTTTTTAACACTAAAAAATCATACTAAGTATTTAACACTATTTACAAGGTTTATAATACAGTTTAAAATTTATTCACACTAGTCGAGCTTCTTATTATTTTATTGCACAACATACGAAGTCCGCCGAATTTCCAGCGAATGAACTGCGCTGACAGATATTTTTCTTTTTAGCCGCGCGCGGCGCGTTGCGGACAATGGCTTTAGAAGCAAACAGCCAGAACCAAAGAGGATGAGAATACAAATTGTTTTTTATTCGAAATACTTGCACAAGTGCTTACATTTCGGCGATATTTTTAGAAGCTTTTCTTTAGCTTGCCCTGTTTGTTTATTTATTTATTTATTGTTTGTTTGGGTCAAATCTTGGAAGCTAAATTTGAACCACTTCCAGTGGTCCGATAGACTTGAAATTTTGCATACGTATGTAAATTTGGTGACAATACAATAATCTAGTAGTGACATCTTGGTGGTTCATCCAGGATTGTCTCTGCAGGAGGGAACTCCTCAATAGTTAATAGTACCGTCTTAAAATTTGGTACAGATATGTAGTTTAGACGACAATGCAAGTACAGACAACAAAAGTACATTCAGCAAAAAAAGCTTGTATTATAAATGAAATTTTTAACAAAAACTTGTTACAAGCATTATACTCGTATTTATTTGCAGTGTACCTAATGTAACTATGTTTGCTCGGGTGGAATCTTTCAACTCAAATTTGAAGTGGACATCTTCAACCGATTGAGCTGAAATTTTACACGCATGTATAAATCCGATGACAATGCACTATTATTATAACATAGAGTTGATCTGATGATAAAGCTAGCGGGTGACATAGGAATTCTGTGATAAACGACACGACCGCATCGAGTTTGGACTCGTTTGTCGTCGTGACGAGTACTTTGGTAAACAGGGGCATAAAGTACAGTTAGCAAAAAAAAAACTTATATTAGAAGTATTTTAAGAAAAACTTTTACTGAACTGTTTACGGAACCCTTCATGTATGAGTCCGACTCGCACTTGACCATTTTTTTAAACAAGTTCCTATGAAATGAATGTCGAACTTTCAAGTTGACAGACACGTCTATTGACATTATTGTTTTGTGACATGCAAACTATTATCAACTTTAGGGTGGTAGTCCATATATTTGGCTGACGGTACATACGAGTATCTCCGAATACATGTAGGTCCGTGTTCGTGCCGAGCGTCGGCCGCGACGATCGTAACGCGGCCAGTCGCCGACCTCGCCTCACCTTTGCACCTCCTCTATTCTATAGGATGCAATTACGAAAAGACGGGCACAACTGATTACTCCTATCACATAATACACACGACATATATACCGCAGCTGTACAAAAAATATGGGCGATACAATTTTGTGTGTAGTAGCGATGTTTGCCCAACTAATGGGCCGCTCCCTCTTCACCAAAAGCCTTCAATTAAACCTTAGTGTCTCAAAGCCGGCGATGTAACACCCATCTGGGAGCGCTAAAGGGGCTTGACTTCACCGTGACCAACCGGCGGACTCTAGGAATTGATTTATTGTGTGGGTTGATAAATAAAAGAAAAAATAACTTCTTCGGCTATTTTTATGTAAATTTAGATAAGTAGTTATAATTACAATATAGGTATGAGAAACAAGTAGCGATACGAAATTGATAAAACCTACCTGCCGGCCTTTGGGATTTACAAATTTTAAACTAGAGGTTATAGGTACAACATTATCTTCACCATTATTCTCAATTTTAAAATGCATACTTACTAACTGTATTATAACACTTTGCGCAGATTCATTTATTATATATTTGAGCAATGCAGATGTAGGTAGTTTCTCATAAAACTGGTGTTTGCGGAGCTTGCCAGTTTATGTGATAAAACGTTGAGGATAAAACCGTCCTGTTTTTGTGCAATTTGTTTTTGCAAAGTGTAAAGTATGTCCATAACACTTCGAAAAGTGTTCAGGTATATGATGGTTAAATATATACATTAGGACATTCGCGAACACTCCCTCCCATCGTAATCGCTACACTCACGCATCGCACTGCCCAGCCCCATATAATCCAGCGCTTAATTACACTACACGAACTTGCCACTTAACTATATTAAAACACAATCTATTCCGGGAAATACAATGAAATCTATGCCAACGCCAAATTTTAGCACTAAAAATATCAACGTTAAAGCTGGGATTTTAGGATTCCTCTTTTTTTTTAAGTAGTCATTCATCATTAGGCTTGCCTTGCGAGTAATGTTATTCCAGTATACTTATGCGGAAACATTTCAACTGCCGTCATTACCATTATTTTGGGTTTTCCCGTTATATTGATTGATGAAAAGGGTATTGTTAAGGACTTGGCTCTCCTTCAGTCGCTCTATCTAATTCAAAACTGAATCAGTACCTTCACAATACTGTGAGGATTTCTTCAATAGCAGACGATATTAACTCGTCGCTCTCAGTTAAATTTGCGTTGTAAAACACAGTTTTTTGGCAGGTACCGTGCGAACTTGTAATTAAAATGTAAGGTTGTCTGCCAGTAGCCGATGGAACACATTCGATGGCACGCTTTGCCTTATCGGGCGTCTGATTCACAAGGTCACTCACAGTTTGACGGGGAAGTCGGCAACCTACAGCTAAACAACAATGATCTCATCACTGCAACTCATAATCTGTCGATTTCAAATGACTGCCTAAATTTTAATATTCCATCCATTCTTAATTCGTGCATTACCCACGAGACGAGGTTTACCTGATTTTGATCACCAACTATTAGCAATTCCATACGAGATTTGTGTAAAACTGGAAGAACAAGTTTTACCTAGAAAAGAAAAATATTACCTAATTGCTTTTGTATGGAAAATAGATTGTTTGATTTTAATAAGCGTCTGTAGGTAATGAAACATTAAATATGTCAGAATATTAAAACATTCTAAAAATCTAACTGGTCTGAATTAAGTTTAACATATAATAATCAATAACCTAACCAACAAAAAGTTGGAAAACTCCTGACTTTGTGACTTCAAAGTTCAATATCCCAGGAACGGCTGAACCGATTTTGATAAAACATGTCTAAGAACCATAGCTAGAAAATCTAATTTCAAATATAAAAAAACCGGTCCACCCGTTTAAGAGCAACGGTGCCACATACTGACAGACAGACACACAGACATACAGACACACATAGCAGTCAAACTTAGAACACTCTTTTTGCTTCGGAGGTTAAAAAAATACCTACACTTATACACTCGCCTACCTGGAATGTTTACATTTCACATTTCAGGAGAAAGTCCAATAGTCCAATATACATTTTAGAATGGTTCCCGCTTTTGAAATTCGTGTGTTGGTATTTATAACTCGTATTGGTGTCGACGCACGGTTTTTAGGTTCAGATCCTGGATTCCATGGCACGGCTTGTTATGACAGCTCACTTGATTTCCCAGTACAATGACATCATTCTTTCATTCTCATTGTTCACCTCACTAGCGAGCATTTTGACACCTTTAATTGCTGAAACTGTGAAGTGTTATCACAAGTGATGAATAGGTATGTTGATTTGGAGCGCTTGAGATAGGGAGCTCTAGATCATCATCAGTATCATCACATTTCGAAACAAGTACAAGCTTTTTCCGTTCTCATAAGATTAAACTCCTAAAGATTAATCCATAAAATTAAAAAAAAAACAGGCCAAGAGCGTGTCGGATAAACCCAAGATAGGGTTCCGTAGCCATTAGGAAAAAAATCAAGTAATATTATGTGCGTTATAACACAATTAAAACACTTTACTACAGTCTTAAAATCTATTACCAGAAAAAGAGCGTATCTTCACGGCACTTACGTCCTTTTGTTGAGAAGCGCAGTTTTTCGGCAATAACTCAAAAACAATATATCCGATCATGTTGAAACCAATTTTCGTTGTAAGTATTTATTAAGCGTTACCTTCCCATATTTTTTGCATATGTTTTGGACAAACGGTTTACAAGATACAATTTACAATTGATACGGTTTACAATTGTTGCTACTTTGGGAGCGATTATTTCCGGAAATATTCACTTAATCAAAAAAGTTTTTGAGAAACCTAGTTAAAAAATATTTTGTTTTCAAATTTTGTTACGTGTATGCAGTGTCCTATAAATATTTATTTTTGTAATTTAACTACAAAATTAAATAGCGGCTTTGACAAGACATCTGTACTCCAAATTTCATTGATATACATCTTGTAGTTTTCGAGTAAAATGCCTGTGACATACGGACGGACGGACAGACAGACAGACGGACTTGACGAAACTATAAGGGTTCCGTTTTTACCCTTTTGGCTCCGGAACCCTAACAACCAGGTGGTATTATGATATGAGAGAGTTTTTAGTTAATTCTCCTTAGTCTCGTCAGTCTATTTGTTTTGTCATCCATCACTATCGTATAAACCTAGTTACCTACCACGTTTTTGTGCTCATCATTAGTCTAGATACCTTAGGCTCTAATCAATGTTTGGTTTCCTTCCTCATTATCGGTTTGATCCATTGCTGCATTATCAGCTGTGTTTGTTTACATAGCATTATCCTGCGATTATACAGTTTAATTATCATAGCCTTGTGAATATACACTAGGCACAACGCTTATTATAAGAGTCACAACAGTTTATTTATGCAACCATTTAATGGTATGACTAGGTAATAGATATGCAGTGGATAAACTTGCGTGTGTCATACCTAATGTTTTGCCAATTTAGAATATTTGCATGGTTGCATGGTATGGCACCTTTCGCACTTGGCTACCTTTTAATGGTTTTAATTAAACAGATATAGTCATTAAGCTCGGTGGCATTCCATCCTTGACATTTTCAGGTGTGTCTTTTGTCTGGATGTGAATTAATTAGTTTGAGTACCTATATTTTAAATCACACCTACGCCCAAACACAATTTGTTTATGTATTTACGTACCTACTTGTTCTGTTGTTATTTCAAACACATATTACAAAGTACTTTGTAATTTCTTATCGCATTGTGTAATCACTTTGACCGATTTAACGGTCACTTCTAGGTGGTAGTGAAGTGTAAAATGATAACCCGCTTTTCAAATTGATCGATTTAATCAATCTTTATATCAAATTGTAGAGTCGCAAAAGCATGCTCCTGACCGGGACAATTGTGACGGAAGTTAGAGGAGGCCTATGCCTATGAATATTGCCTATATTGCTAAGGAGACAAAAAAACAAAAAAAGTAGTTCACGAGTACACCCACTGTGCATAATATAAATGTACGTCGATGAATATTGTTTATCTTTGGGTAACCATTGAAATTCTTGGGTGAGGCATCGTGTTAGTAAACAATAGACAATATGAATCAATAGCACCTCAGACAGACTCCTTATAGCATAAAAGTACTTATATAGGTGATGGTTTAAAATAATATTAATAAAATACATGGTTATTTATTTATTTTATTTATTTGACTGGATGGCAAACGAGCAAGTGGGTCTCATGGTGTTTTATTAATTTGTATTAAATTAATTTAATAATATGTATTCTCCCTAATGCTATTTTGGGAAGACATGATTCCTCAAACCTGTTTCATAATTATTTTAAATCACTTCAAAAGGTTAGGTATTATGTCAAAACATTGCTCTTACTGCTTTACAAAATGTGCCAATTTACGAGTCAGTGTCGGTGGTATTAAATCAATGGTCGGTCGGGACGTCTAGGACGCGGGGAAATGGGGCGAAATATAAAACAGAGTGGAACAAACCTGGGCTAAATGTTACAGTGGCATTTTGTGGCTGTGCCATTTATTTTAACTGGTTTCCAGGGTTCGACAGTCTAACTGAGAACCCTACTAGTTCTGCCATATTGTTCCATCCCTTATCCCTCCCGGCTTGGATAGAAGTTATAGCTTAATGTTTTATGAATTATAAATTATTTTTAAAGTTAGGTACTTTTTTGTACCCTGGATCATATTGTTAACTTATGAACCAATAATCACCTAAAAGTACCTAAGTTTACTCTCGAAAGTAGAGGAATAACTACCGATAAATCAAAGACAAAGTAAATAAAGCTATTTATCACTAGGTAAATATATTATCTGTTTCAAACTAAGTATCTTTTGTGTAGATAGGATAGGACCCTCTTTCAGCGGACGGCAGCTTTGGCGATTTATCATGTCTGTCTGTATTCAATTCATTTCCATTTATTTCAGTTTCTCTTTGCCACTTCATTTGCTATTGTTTTTTCTTCCGATATCATATAGTTATAGTTATAGTACACTTTTTAGGGTTCCATAGGAACCCTCTAGTTTAAGTCATATTGCGTCGGCCTGTCTGTCTGCCCATCCGCAGCTTAACTTAGAAACATCAGTGCTAGGAATCTGTAATTTCGCATGTATGTATTATATCTATACTAACCACGTGACAAGTGATAAAATAAATTAAAAACATCCCAGCTTAGTAGACTTAAAGGTAAACGTTCGAGTGCTCGACACGCTAATGTCCAATAGACGACACCCTACTGTCTTTTCTATTTCTAATGACATTAGATTAAAGATGCGAACTATTGGGACAGAGACGAGCATTCGCACGTTTACCTTACAAGTTAACGAGTAATAGTCGCTAAAACCGTACGGAACCCTTCACCGCGCGTTGCTCGATGCACTTGGCAGGTTTTTGTAGTTGCCTACCTATCTACATATATTTTTATTTTTGCACTTACACTTTTCATTACGTTACAACGTTTGACATTTCGTGTCATTTTTAAGCATGAAATGCATCACGCTGACGAAACATTTGCATCTTTACAGGTATAGCAGTTCGCCCGTTCGGCCTGTCCTTCATATACCTTCTTCTCTACTTAATAGCACCACTGGCCCAGGTTCCTGACGCACGAACTTTCGGCGGTGAGCAACTGGATTATGTTCAATATTAGCGCACAGAGCTATTATAAAATCTATTCTGAGCCGAATTAGTCCAATTGCATACGCAGCATGAAGTTTGTTCAACAACTTGTTTCGATATAAATCTTTCATCCAACATGTTTATGAATTCTAGATTTACAGTATTTGGAAATACACATACCTACTTATACAAGTTTATTCAAGGAGGTAAAGTGGGAATGGGAAGTTTCGCAGACTTTCAGGCGCCTTTATCTGGCATCGTATTGCGGATACAAATCTTTCTTAATTTTATAGACAGTGCTTCGAATAGAACTGATGTATAAAAATATCTACAGGCTGTCTTGAAATTAATCCACAATATTTCAGCAGGTGGTTTTGTTAATTTGACTCAATATTGTACAGACGTGTGAAATAATGTTTTGCCATCGTATTTTGTCGCAAAAGTTCGTATTTATCTTACTTTCTCAACTAGCTTACTGAAGTTTACTGAAGCTAATAGCGAACTTTTCCGACAAAATACTAGATAGATTTGGCGCTCCCAAGAAATACAAATTAGAACTAAAAATGAAAATCGATACCTATCAAAAGTGTACTGCTTCAAAGGCGTGAATATATTTTGAATCAAAAATTTGGATGAAAATCTTTTACAGGGGAAATACTCTGGATTCATTTTAAGACGATTTGTGTTAAGAGTTTGGATTAAAATTGTACAGTCAAATGCAAAAATATATATACAGCCATAGCGTCAAAATATGTATACACATCGACCTTATGTTTAGTGGCATAAAGGTGTATAGATATTTTTGAAGTCTTGGTAACGCATATATATTTGTGCCCTTAGCCGTACTGGTGTGTAATTATTCTATGTATTTTTCGGTATGTTTTGTTGAAAAAAAAAAGTATAAGTTCCGACGTATTTGTCTGTACTATGTTAAATCGATTGCTTGACAAAACTGCAATAAATAAATAGGTACTTTTAACTCGGATCAAATAAAAACTTTTTATTTGATCTGAGGCTTTTAAGTGAAAATACTTATATTTATAAGTTTTTTAAAAGTAACCCGACTTTGTGATACTTATTATTTTTTAATTTGTTTTTGCAGGATTTCGTGGCAAATTTCTTTGTTTAGTGGTTGCGATATCATTTCTGCTGCTGCTAACGCACGCAGTATGGCACAGCGTGCTCGCCGGCTTCGCGCCTTACGGCTTGCTGCTCCAAGACTACCCGATCATACAAAAGATCGGCCACAACCTGGGCCTCGTGTCTTACGCTGGGATAGATCCGATCATGGCAGTGCATTATTTAGCGCCAGAAGTATGTACCATACTAATATTATAAATGCAAAAGTTTGACAGTGTGTGTGTATGTTCTTCACGCTAAAAGAGCTGGACGGATTTGCATGAAATTTGGCATGTAGATAGATGGACGTCTGGAATAACACACAGGCTACTTTTTATCCTGATATTCCGATCGGGAAGTCAAGAAATTAGGCACTGTTGTTTATATTGCAATGTCAATACAGACCACGATGTAATTTTTGGGAATTCAAACGGGAATTTAGTAAAATATCGGAATTTTAATTCAACTATGATAGGTACTGGATCTAATGATTACCTACACGTACGAAGCCACGGGTAAAAACTAGTTTTGGAATAAATAATCTTATCATAGTTTTCATATTGTCAATATGCTTATTTATAACTTGTTTTCTAGCTAGTGATGGCTGGAACGTCTTTGGTGGTATATTTGGCGGTTAAGAAATTGCTCACAGGACCTAATCCCACTTTGGACAAGAGAAAAGACACGAAGCATCAACGGTATCCGCTGCTGACTAGTGCAGGTATGATCTTAAATTTTGTATATACCCATGTTAGGTACTTTTACCTACTTAATGAAGTGCCGATGGAAAGTACAATGACGATTTGATTAAAATCAAACCGACACGTTCCCGCTAGTTTAATTTTTAATGAGTGTAATATATTTATAGCTTTATACAGATTTTTACCTTTTAACTTGCCGACAAATTTATATTCTGGTTTGATTACTTCCGCTATTTGCACTTAATCAGGTAATAAAAAAAATATTACGATTTTTAAACAGATATATGTAGATGTACCTAAGATTGTAACTATTATAGTGTTTTGAGGATGTTGATCTCAAAACACTTTAGTTACACTTGTCAACTCTCTTATATTTTTATAGGAACTTCTTGTTTGCTCCAATACTAGTTAGTATGTCTGTCTGTAGTACTTCTGAGATATAAATAATATCTATCATGTCACAGGTTCTACCCCAGGGGTCCAATGGCTGTATTTTTTAACACGCGGGCGCTTGCAAATGAACTTAATATATCTTTCTACACTCACCCTATACCGTTTGACAGAAAGAAAAAACGAAAGCGATTTTGATTCCGAGTATGTTAGACAGTATAGCCTTAGGATATAAATCTTTTGCTTCTTGTCGTGTAATCTAATATATTTCTCATATTTCCAGGAAAATACTTCTGCCTGATCCTGATAATGTTCTCCGCCATAATGCGGCCGAGTGTAACGTCTGGCATTTACTTCCTGGTGTTCATGGGTGCCGCCACGGCGTGGTCGCTGGGTCGGCCACTGGAGCGGGGTTTTGCCGTAGTAGGACGCTGCCTCATGGCTATAATGGCGGCGCATATAGCGGTGTTGCTGGCTTACCAATGCACCTGGGCTATCGAGTTTTATCCGCCTGATATGGAATTTGCTAGGTATGATGAGAAATTGAAATCAAAGTGAAAGTCCATACTGAAAATATTAAACCATCAAATGTACTCTTACATGGTAGTGACGGGCAGTAAACGTATTAAATAAAAAAAAATCATCAGTGTGTGTTTTAAAATAATTATCACTGTGTTATATTTCAGATACTTTGGTCTGACGAAATTGGTAAACATCAATGAAACTGACCCCACAAGCTTCACGTTCGAAGTGACAGAGGACCACATGTGGGCCACATTGGCTAGTCCCTTCATCATACTCTTTACTTACTATATACTAGGATTAGAGACGCGGGAACTTTTTAAACCAAAGGTATGTTTGCATGCTGCTGGCATAATGTTTTTATTTTGAATGACGAGATTTTTTTTCATAACTAATCCTATGGTGAATAACAGAATGCTTTGCAAATTAAATATTCGTTAATTGTGTAGAAGTTTACGCCTTGAAATGCATTGCATTTACACGCCAGGTTATAGTTAATCTCGACTCTCTTCGGATGGGGACCGAATTATTTCTTTAACTATTTATTTTATTTAATCCTTCTATGCTGTCGAATGGGATTTATAGGCTAAAAAAAAGAATCAACTGACTGGCATAGAGGCGGGCAAGCTGAATGGGTCGCTTGTACGCGGCGTTTCGTTCCACAATCGAGGCGCGCTTGCTCCTAGAGACAAATGGATGAGCGCCACTAAGAGAGTCCGCGTAAGCGTACTGCGCTTCCACTGTACAATAAGCTGTTTAGATACTTGCACTGAATATATAAGTTATTATTGTAGATGGCAAATAGTAGAATTAGTCACTGTACCTGCACACGTTTTACTGTTTTAGTTGACATACTGCATGCTGTAGATGTAGGACTAGGACTCTTGTAGATCTTATACATCCTATGGTCACTTGTGATATGCACGTATCTTTCTTTAGCACTAACGAATGGACACTGATTCTGACTCATATCATACATATATTCCTGAATTTAACACCGATCTGTTTTTGTTTACTTTTTTGCAATCTGCTTTCATTCTTTTATAGGTTGCATATTCGTACATAAATAGCCAAACACTCCGTAGCCGCGGGAGCCCCAGTGAGAACACCCCTGTAGGTATTCATTATTTTATTATGTGACGGGATCATGGGACCACTGAAAAGAGTTCTTACGACAGCTCTGCATCAAGTTCTATGCACACTAAATGCCTATAATCTTGTTGTTATGCATTTAATAAAATCATTGGCAGACTTGCTTGAATGATTTTTCAAAATTTTCACACATTTGCATTTGTTTGAAGTTTGCTTTGAATGTTTGTGTTTTATACATGTTTTAGGTAAGCATTCTAATTTAATGTGTGTTTTACGTTTTAATACTAGTACCTAGTGCTTTGTGATGTGTTAATTTGTGTAGCATGTAATTGTTTAATATATGTTTGTTTTAAATATTAGCTAATTTAGCAATAATTAAACATTGAACACTTTATTTACCATTCATTAATAACTATGTTTGACATTAGTCAGTGATTAAATTTGTTGCAAAAAAAAACATAAGTAGTACCTTCTTGCGTGTGTTTAAATTACGTTTGTAAATTTGTCATTAAATAAACCCTTGCTCCATATAAAAATGTCCATAACTACAGCTTACAGCTACAGCTTTCATTAAGGGGTTATTTTTTGAAACTTAAGATTTTATTCAAAAGTCCCTTCTGTTTTTCATAGAGGAGAACACGCGAGTTTTTGAAGCTCAAACTTTATGCTCATTTTGAGTCCACTATCCAAACCACAAATGTTTTTTTTGCTAGAAGCAAACTATTTTCCAGAATAACATCGTATATGACTCTTTTGCGTTTCAATGTTCTGATGATGGTTCCCGTATATAGCTCATCCGCAACAGCAGTCCGAGCAAAAGGTGGTCGAGCGTGCGCTCGCGTAGTTTGAAGAGACTGCACCAGGACTCCACCGGATCCGTCATCGTGCCGCCTGATGAAGGTAACTTACCTAGGCTTTTAGTCACCAGAGCATGAAAAGGTTCCATTTATTTTTAGGGTTCCCTACCTCAGCAAAAATGGAACCCTTTTAGGACCTTCTATTGTCTGTCTGTCCATCCGACTGTGTCACCCGTTTTCTCAGAAATTCGTGGAGGTATCAAGCTGAAATTATAAACAAATGCTCAAGTCTACCTCTACCTGCTACCTCTTTTAGCAATGAAAAAAATCTAAATTCTGAGTCAATCAAAACATGCAGTCATCAATCAATCAAAACCTTCCAATTATCTTAGAAACTTGAAATCTGGTATGAAGGTAGCTCTGATAACACAACCAACAGTAAAACTTTGAAAATTGTGTATAACTAAATATCTGTATATGTCATTAGGGTCCCATCAAAAATGACCCCACACAGCGTACATTTTGCTTAAGAGAAGGGCTCTGCGAACACTGGATATTCATAGATAGGTACAACCTACCTAAAGATCTATACGGAACTGTGACGGAACCTTAGGTGCGCGATAGGCTCATATTAAAGCGATCAATCCTTGAAATTTTATTTCAAACGGTCACTACTTATGAATCCTTATTATTTCTAATCCTAATTATTTGCTCTACAGAATCTATGATGGACCATAATGAGCCAACCCTGGTGGATGATATAATTGCCGCCGTCATAGATTTCTTCCAAGTTCTAGTCAGGTAATGAAATACTTAAAAATACAGTTTACATTTATAATCTTTCTCGGAATCCACTTTGCTACACCATCACTAGTAACCGGTAATAACTGAATGCTTTGTTCTTTAATCTGAAATGGGTAGTTAGTCAAAATCACACCCCCCGACTCCCGCTCCGGGTCGTACCTGGTTCAGCAGATAGCGCTGGCCATACAGCGGGGTAATGCTGCTGGGGTTATGGGCACGGAGTGGTGGTTTTTAGTTTATACTTTATATTTTTTTAGGTGTTTATGCTTAAGTTTGTAGGTATAATAATTATTTTTTGGAAGATTTTTACTATATTTTTAATTAAATCACGGCAACTAAATTATTACTAATTTTTCCCAATAGATCGTCGTACATAGCGACAACGATCACAATGATGGCGTGGAGCATAATGTTCCATTCGTGGCTGACGTTCGTGTTCCTGATGTGGGCCAACGTGGTCTGGCTGTGCCAGGATCAACGCTCTTTCATGCTCAAGACAAGCCCAGTGCTTGTGGTATACGCTATGCTGTTACTGCTTGCACAGTACATCTATGGCATGGATCTACTGGAGTCTGAGCTGCCCTCCAACATTACTGTGAGTAATATGACTTCTATCGTTTAATTTTGTAATTTTACTAGTGTGAATGTTCTCCTGTGGCAAAGAATTATCGTAGTTCGTAGTTCATACGCTGGCATGTTTTTTGTTGTGCTGTGATAAGGCAGATAAGTACAAAATAACGAACGAGATTTTCATCACATTTGTTGTGCATGAGGCTACTTGAGTACGTGACATAAGTTGTAATCAATCATGACGAATTTGAAATAAAAGTGCAATATTAAAATCGTATTTTTAATCTGGTACTAAAAATTATGAATTCATTGTTGAAGAAAAATAAACTGAAATTGCAATAATATCCATACTAATATTATAAATGCGAAAGTGTGCGTGTTTCTATGTTTTTTCCGTCTTTCAAGTCGAAACGTAGCGACGGATCGACGTGATTTTTGGCATAGAGATAGTTTTTGGGCCAGAGAGTGACATAGACTACTTTTTATCCCAAGAAAATGCACAGTTCCCGAGGGAACAGCGTGCTATAACCAAATTCCACGCGGGCGAAGCCGCGGGCAAAAGCTAGTTTCTGTATATTAACAAAATATGTTGTTGTTTCTTTAAAAAAATATGGCTCTGTCCATCAGAGGACAATTTTGCCAGTGTCTAGTAGTTTTTGCCGTTGTACGGTAAAAAAATTCTAGAAAACGAAATATGAGAGGTAATGGTGGATGAACGATGACAGCGCGAAAATTTAAAGTAAGAATTTTCATTCGAGTTGAAGTAACGCGTAGTTGACGCGTTTTTTTTTTAATTCAGGTGGATAGCGCGTATTCGCACTTCAATCGGCCCATCTTATGAATTATTATACCTGCCAGTAACTTTATTCACACAGAGTTCGATCTCCTTGGTCATGTGGCGGAACACTACTAATTTGTGTTTCGAATCCAAATCATATTTTAGCCCTCTATGAAAGTTTCTTGGTGAAAAGGGCTACTTTGCTCGCACTTATTGCCGAACCAATCCTAGGTTTTCGAACAGGTGGGATAAAAATATACATGCCATTGTTGGCGGCCAGTGATTAAAGCTACACTCAAGTGCTGGTGGGGACACCCTGACCAGTGAGCAGATTAACCCAACATGTACAGGGTGTTCAAAGGACCGTATTTTATCTTTAGTCTGGTAAAAATATGTGTGGCACTGTATTTTGACCTTCGTGAGATGGAAACAGGTGGTGATCATTATGCCCAATTAACACACACAGTTAGTATTCCATACCATGATGAAACATTCGTTCGCTCACTTAGTGTTGCCCTTTGTAAGAAACAGCATAGTCAAAGCTGTGTCGTCCGCGGAGAACTCATAATACTGAGGTGCTTTTTATCAAATTATATCCAACCATGATACGATCTTAGAACAGCACAGACTTTACTTGAGACGTGTGGACGTGAAGTACGGAAGTACGGACTTATCACTTCACATTTGCTATCTTCGCAAAATTCTGTGCGTAGTTCCGCTATTATTAGATTCTGTTGTGGCAAAACGATCGTATCTCGCCGAAAAAAGTTACTGAATATTGTGATGGTGTTGTCTCCAGGAAGTGAATCTCCAGCAGATAGGTTTGGGGCGGACGGCGGGCGAGCCGTGCGTGCCGCTGCTGATCAAGTCGCTGTTCACATGCATGTTCTGGGTGACGCTGCGACAGCGCATTCAGGAGATCCGGCAGCGGCGCCGCTCCGCCGCCATCACCGACATGGCCGCGCCGCTGCAACTCACAGTCTCCACCGCCGCCAGCGGTCAGTGCTACCACAGACTATTAACTAAATTACAGGTGACGGCAAACGTCTCGAGTAACTACCTAATGACTTAAAGGCTTCTGCTTACTCAAGCTGGTGCACGCCGCGGGCGCCCACGCTTCGTTCTTGTTAATAGAGCAGCGCTGCGTGAGGCGGGTGCGGGTGCTTTATAGATGACATGTTACAGCACGCCTCGCGGGTTCCCGCGCCGTGCGTCCGCGCGAGATAGCAGAGGCCCTTACATGCGAAAAGCGAATTTAACATCTCTTCAGTACTAAAGTGCATGCGCGAACTTACCCCCACCATATCGCCCAATGCTCGAGAAGTTTACTGTCGACTATGTGGGGACCCGAGCATTAATATGGCATTAGTGAGAATTTAACGTTTTTAGGCACCGGACGATCAGGTAACCTAGTGATATACTGTATGTAGCAAGAGATCGAGAGTTCGGATCCCGGCAGGGTCAAAGTATTATATACAATCTATTTTATATTCTACATTCCGAAGTCTACCAAAAGTTAAAATACGACAGCATTACCCAAATTTCCCAATTATGGGATTTATGTTTATAATCTGATTAAATTTTATATTTTTTCTTTATGTCATCCACGCATCAGGTCTAGCGGGTGGTAATTATTGATGAGATGTTATCTAGCTAACTTCCAATTTCGTATACAAATAACTCAACTTATAGTTATCTATCGCTTCAAACTACCTTGACCTTTTTTTTCAACTTACGAATGAAACAAGTTATATTCCTATATTATCTGATTTTTTCTTAGAAAACACTCTTTTAGATGTACTGTATACATATACACCCTGCACTTTACTGTTTTCCAAGCCAGCACACAATCGTTCTTGTTCTGACGGTCTTAATGCTTAAAGTTCATATTCACATTATACTCTTTCGATACATTACGAGTATCTTTCCAGTTCAGTATTACAGCATATAATTTTCAATTTACAGTAATTGAAGCACAACGCGAGGAGGAAAGCCGTTCAAGGCTGCTCCGCATTTTGGGGGACTTCCTCAAAGCTGCATGCGCCCGGTACTGGATCTACGTCGTCGTCATAATGTTGTTTGTCATCGGCATCACTGGCAACCGGATGACCATATTCCGAATAGTCTACATGTTCTTGTTTCTTGGGTTTATACTCATGTTCCAGGTAAGTCTTCTTTAAAATATTTCAAATTGAGACACTAAACCGAACTTGTTCGATCATATATTTGTTTGAGATTTGTAGACGAAAAGCTATGCTGTAGTCAGTCGCTGGTTATAATTACAGATAAGTCAGATCCACCGATTTATCCCTCAACCTTTTCCTAGAATGTATTTTGTATATGAATGATAACTTAAACACATAAAAAATAAATAAAACTCCTTTTGCTTGGTAAAAACAGACAGACTGGTCTATTCCTTCTGTGAAATGAGTATAACTATACTCGATTTGAACCAATTTTGTCTTACCATAATGAGTTTTTAATTATTTCGAACTATCAGTAACTAAGTACCGTTTTATTTTACAGATAAGCTGGTACTGGTGGCGGCGGTTGATGTATGTCTTCTGGATCACAGTGATCATTTATTCCATGATCAATCTCATACTAATTTACATATATCAATTCGATAACTTTTCCAAGACCATAGAAAAGTATTTACGTATCAACGAGCAACTGTAAGTTCATACATAGTTTTAAGTATATGTAGCAAATGAAAATTGCTCCATTATTGTCATAATGCGGTGTTCGGCTACTATTGAATTTGCCATATGAAATATAAAGTATAAAACGCTTTTCTCTATCCATTATGTATGGCGCTACTTGCGTCACATGCTACGAGTAGTATTTCTTTCTCTGTCTAATCTTAAATTATACCTTTTTAACTCTGTTATTATATGTAAAAAGCCGTGATGGCCTAGCTAGTGGTTTGACCTTTCGCCTCTCAAGCAGAGGTTCGTGGGTTCAAACCCTGGCCCTCGCCTCTGAGTTTTTCGATATGCATGTGCAAAATTACATTTGAAATTTACCACGAGCTTTACGGCGAAGGAAACGTCGTGAGGAAACCTTGCACACACCTGTGAAGTAATTCAATCGTATGTGTGAAGTTCCCAATACGCCTGCGACTGGGCCCGCGTGGGAACTACGGCCCAAGCCCACTCATTCAGAGAGGTGGCCAGTGCCCAGCAGTGGAACGTAAATAGGCTGGGATGATTATATGATTTATAAAATAAAAAGTTCTTATTTTCTTGAAAATATACTGTCTATCCTCATTAACTAACCCGTGAACATTCCAGGCAGCACGATCTGGGGCTGGAGCCGTATCATCCGGCAGACTTGTTCGTCAAGCTTCTGACGCCTACTTGTTTCCTTATTATCACCATAATGCAAGTTCACTACTTCCACAAAGACTTTATGGCGCTGTCTAATCCACGAACTAGGTAAATTTGTTAATAAATATGATACGTAGAATGAGTTTTTAATACAACTTTTAATTGGCATACTGTTAATTAACGTTATCATCGGGCACATACATACCAAACTTCATGTCAATCCGACCATTAATAAAGTAAAATAAAAGCTAATATAAATTTTCATTTTAAATAAGTACAGTTACCTGCATTAATATCTGCCACAGCGGAGCTTGCAAAAATATCTGACACGTCCTACCGACCTAAGAAACAGAGTCGTATCAGATATTTATGCATGGTTTGTTGTGTCAGAAATTGGTGCTGGTGACTGTACTAACTTTTGGTCATAAGAGCTCTATCCATGCACCAAATTTCAAGCCAACGAACCATTAGAAGTGGGTAATAATCTAATTGCATGACTAAGGGGCTGTTTCACCATCCTTTGATTAGCGTTAACCGACGCTTAAATGTGATGCCGTCTCCGTCTATTCGAACAAAACAAATAGAGACGCCATCACACCTAACCACCAGTTAACACTAATCAATGGATGGTGAAACAGCCCCTAAATTTCATTTTTAGTTGCCTTATTATTAGCCTAGAATCTAGGCCCTAGATCTTAAGCCTAGTTCTTAAATGAAATAGAATAGAATAGAAGAACTTTATTTTGTAATCTGTGTATGTTGGATGCATTTAGAAAATGCTTTTTTTTTTCGGTGTAATTGTAGCTTCCTTAGTGCCAACCGTTCACTGTTTTTTACAGAACCAATAGCGTAGCTAGAGATGGAAACGAGTCGAGTAGACCTAGTCAAGCTGGTGCTTCCACTATTAAAGATGATGTAAGTATCCTTTATTTTACGTATTATCCATTGTCTATTAGAATCCGAAATTGAATAAACATATTTCGACTTTGATTCAGATTATGTTGTTGTTCGTTAAAAGTAATTAATTTATCATTTTAATATTATGATGGTAATGTTTTTAAAGGTGCCACAGCTGCCTTTAGAAGAGGAAAGAGCAGGGACGCCGGACTCCACCACTGAAGCCGAACAATCCCTGGAGTTGTCCACGTATAATACAAAGCGTAGTTTGCACAGGTAAAAGAAATTTATGTATACCTTGATTGTTTGTGATTAACTCATTTTTTCTAAGGGTCTCACCACATCTATCGACGCGGAATCGGCTTAACCCGACCAAGAAAACGCTTTAAGTCCACGCAATAAGAGCGAAAAAGACGTCTTCCTGTCGATAAACGTCGTTTCACGTCGGCCGAGGCGATCGATGTCTTTTTCGCTCTTATTGCGTGGACATGAAGAGTTTTTTGATCGACTAAAGCCGATTCCGCATCCATAGGTTTGGGGAGTCCTTACTCGTCATGTAATGTTATAAGAATTATCGTAACTCGTATTTCTCTTACACAGAAAAACTTCTCGATCGCGTTCATACGCGCCGACGACTACTGAACCCCAATCTACGGTGTTCCGCGCGTGGATTGCGGAAAAAATCATTATTTACAAATCTCATGTATACGACTGGATCGACAAAATGTTTATCTATCTCCACTTGCACCTGGCAAAAGTTATATTTCTCTCTCTCACGTTGCTATGTGTCCTCAATGTAAGTTAAATGATAATCTTGATTATTTTATTGTATTGCTAATTATTGCTGTGTATGTGTATTTTTTTAAACTCTTAAACATATTTTTTACAGGTTTGCGCAATGCATGTACCAATAATGGTAATAGTGGCCCCGGCTCTGTTATTAAATGCGAGGAAACAGCGCGCTATCATTCTTTTTATATCGACACTGATTAGCATTTATTTTATGCTGAAAATGATGTATCAAATAGAATACATTCCACACAATTTCTTTGATGTGAATTGTACTATAAACGTAAGTCTTCAGTTGTAGTTTATTAGTAAATTTCCATAAAGAATAATAGTTTGTAGCATAAAAATTTGTGTTCCAGGAAGTTAATGATACGAACCTAACCACGTACAATAATGCAGAGTGGATGGGATTCCAGAAGGCCACTCCGAGCCGACCGCTAGCTGTTGTGCTCAAAGGTTACATAGGTCTCATAGCTGTGATCACTTTCCATTCGCTGGTGACTTATCGGCAACAAGCTATCAGGTATTATAGTGTAAATCGCCTTTAACTTACTTGTGTATCATTTATCCACTATTTTGGGAGTATAACGACTCGTAATTTTGAACTGCTATTGTTATTTTTCTTACAGGGATCTTACCCAATCACGACAAAAAGACAAAGTTATGTTTCCTGAAGTGACGCGCAAAGAGGCAGACAAGGATTTGATACACTGTGCAAAGTACATTATCAACTACGGTTTCTATAAATTTGGTGTTGAGGTATGAGAATTCAACGTATTAAGGATAAACATACTACTTAAATTTAATGTTAGTACTGTAATATGAATCTAGAATTGTTTGACAAAATTTTAGGTGACTTTAATATGCCTAATAGGCGTAATAGGATCTCGTATGGACGTCTATGCAGTTTTATATGCATTTTGGCTTCTCCTACTTGTATCTGTGAAGAGAGTGACGCAGGCCAGAGTATGGCCGGTATTTACGGTGTGCGTGACCATCCTGGTGCCTATACAGTACATGATTGCCGTCGGTTTCATGCCACAGTTCTGTATCGATTACCCTTGGAGTGGAGATAATCAGGTACAATTACTATATAGTTTTTATCAATAAATAAATACTTATTGTATTCAAATAAATTAAATAGAAAGGTTGGATTATTAATGACTTGAAAAGTACCTACTCAATAATTGTAAGTTTTTAAACACAAGTTCTAACTTTACTAATCCTGTATAGGATTGCCTATTGACTGCGCTAGTTATGTCTTAAAAATGTGGAAACGATTTTCAAAATCTATGTACATACTTTAATGCCAATCCAACCTGAAAAACAAGTCAAGCACAATTGGGCAAAAAGCTACCACTTTTGAATATATTTGGAACGCAATCACGCCAAATAAATCTAATACGTTTCAGTTTCACAAACATATTCGCACATGGTTCTTCCTGCCATACGCTGAAGAACCTCCACACGCCACCAAACTGGTGTTCGACTTTTTCCTTATGCTGTTCGCGTCACGTCAGCTGCGCGTGTTCCGTGTAGAGAAGACGCAGGGAGACGCGTACGCTGGCGGCTCCAACAGCGAAAACATAGGCCAAGACTGGGAGACGCCGAGCTTTGTTAACCCTGTGCCGGATTTCCTTGGCGTTGTCGGGTAAGGTCATAGTACAAAATGTGCCACGCCCCATAAATGGCCACCACAAGTTGTGGACACCTGTAAACGTACAATCAGCCAAATAAGTGGTCTATCGATTTTTAATCAAGTTCCTATCAAATGAATACGTCGCTAAAGTCGAATTTTCAAGTTGACAGACACGTCTATTGGCATTATTATTTTATGAGATGCAAACGATTATCAACTTTAGGGTGGTAGACCACATATTTGACTGATGGTACATTTCGGAGGGCATTGACGCAATTTTAGCGTTGAAGTGGCTACATCTGATCCGCAAGCCACTGAAGAGGTGAACCCATATCATATTCGTTCACAGTTGCCCGTACCTACTCGTAGATATATTAAGTAGTTCGGCTTCGTTGCTCGTCACTAATGGGCACGTGTAATGGCAACCATCAAGTGGTCAAACGTACGTCTTGCCGCTAAAATCTCAAAATTAGTTGAGAATAATTTTTAATTTTTATTGCCTTGTTCTTTCCAGCTCGTATTCCGGCTCATTTTATTTTCCTTTTTTTTATCAGCACATGGCTGGATGTTGTCAAACGCATGGTATTCCTGGGGATGCTATGGGTCACCCTAGCCATTATGTTCCTTACTGGAACCAATCGCGTGAACCTTTTCTCCATGGGGTACCTCATCGGATCCTTCATATTCCTATGGCAAGGAACTGACTTCTACTTAAGACCGAAAGCGGCTATCTTGCAATGGTGAGTAGTCCATTTTGAGGTTCATTACTTGAATATGAAAGAGAGACAGAGAGAATGATGGTGAAATTGTAGCTTTCCAAATTTACACTTTCAATCGCACCGTGCGTATTTTTTTCCTAACACAGTTCATGTATTTACCACATTATACCAGGAGCGCTTCCTTACCTAATTTTAAATTACTCTTTTATTGCAAGAAGTGATATTTTGCCTACACAGTCAGTGTTAATTACCCCAAATTGGGATCTGAACCATCTAGCTAACATAGATAACATTCCAATAAAAATGAACACGAGTGACAAACTCACCAGGTGGTCGTGGCTCCTTCGATACAATGTTTCGGTGGTAGTGGTGAAGGCGTTACTGCAGATCCCGGGCTGTCTTTACGGGCCGGAAATGCAGTTCCACGCCTGCTGGCTTGTTCAGTTGCTGGGTATAGGATGCGTCGACAAGTTTGCCGGTGGCAACATCGCCAAATTCTTGAAGATGAATTATGATAAGGTAACTATTTTATAAGGCGGTCTTGTTGGACTTTATTTGGTACATAGTACTATAATATGTCATAGCGCTGTTGGAACAATTTCTAATAATAAAAACATACATCAGTGTTTTAGAACATTCGATTTTTTAGTGTCTACACAGTCAGTTAGTCTCTCTATACGACGGGCTTTGTCATATGGGTTTGACTTGACTTGACGACGGCCAATTTCTGCTGCTTCGGACAATTTTGTAAGGAATTACCCTGCTGCTCCGCGACCCACATATATGGATCTCCATAAATTAACACCTGATTCGATAAATTAAAATTGACTAGCTGTTGCCCGCCACTCCGTCTGGGAAGAATTCGTTTATCTCTTTCCCTCGGGAACATGCAATTTACTGGTATAAAATAGTCCTATCTCCTTTCCAGGATCTCAAACTATCTCCATACCCATAAACAATTTCATCTAAATCGGTTTAAGCGTGAAGAGGTAACAGACGGACATACAAAGTTTCTTTCACATTTATAATATTACTAAGGATAGGAGCATGGATGATGCTGACTATTCTCAATTATATTCTAGGATTCGAAGTGTTCTGTACCTCAAGAAGATATCGGTCTCGCGTGGGACGGCGTCTGCTTTGCTTTCCTCATATTGCAGCGGAGACTGTTTCACAGTTACTACTTCTATAGAGTCATTGATGAGAGTAAAGCTACAACCGTTCTCGCTTCCAGGTATGATATCGTTTTAATTTCAGTAGAGCCAGATTGCTATCGCCAGCTTCTCACCATGCATCTGACGAATTTATACATATTTTGTCCATTTTGTACAAAAAATCCGTGCAAAAATTCAAACAAGATGACAAATATTCGGTCTTGAGTGGGTCCCAAATTGTAGATCGTGACCGTACTTGTATCCCTGGCAGTGCGACAATATGTTTACTGTCCAAATACTCGAATTTGAATCGTTATCCTCAACTTTTTTTAATTGCATTGCAATATTTGCAATGCCGTATTAATTACCTTATCAATCGTTTGGAAAACAAAATATTTTTTAACTTTTCTTGCCAGAAGAAGGATGGAAGTTCATTATTAATTTTTTCAGGGGCGCAGAACTTATAGAGGAATTACGACAAAAACAAATGTACCTTCAAGAAGACCAAGAGGTCAGGATATTAGAGAAAATCAAAGTGAAGATGGAGAGAATTAAGGCAAACCAGAAGAAAATACAGGGTACAATGACTAAGGAGGCACCGCACCACGACCGCGGTAAATATTTGTACTTTGAGTTGGTAGAGCCTTTTAAATCAAAAAGAGGATACTGTTTCGTTTTTCGAACAGCAGGTAGTTAAAAAAAAGTACATAAATTTACTAGGAACTTATTTAAAAAACTTATGGGGTTTTCTATGTTTTTACTTTTTACATAACAAATAATGATTTAAAAGTTGTAGTTTCATTGCAAATATATACTGAGAGCAAAGATAAAGAAGACTGATATACTTAATACCTGATCGTATGTTTTGTAACAACCGGTACATAAATCTGCCGTCAAAGCTCGTCGGTCATATGAAATTGTATACTCTATAACGCGAATGTTATTCTATTCCGCTAACCTTAAAATGCGAAGAGGACGAAGACACGCAGACGGGCGCATCGGAGGCGGTGCCGCTGGTGCGTGGCGACTCAGACTCGCGCGGCTACCACACGCCCGACAGCCCCGCGTCCCCGCGCGGCTTCCACACGCCGCTCAGCGAGCCCTCCGCGCCCCCTTCCCGCGCGCCCACGCCCCCGCCCGTCCGCCGCCCTCTAACCCTGCCCGCGCTCCCCCCGCCCAGCTCACAAGGCGGGCCCCCTTCGCCGTCCTCCGCCCTGATGACTGTATCCCTGGACGCGTACTTGGAGCCCCGGCGTATCTCGTTCGAGTCCCCGCCCTCGTCGGAGCTGCTGCCGCGCGCGCATAGCCCCGAGGAGTCGTATCCGGTGTTCTCGCCGCCGCCGATACGCCGCCGCCACACCGTGGCCAGCCCCAGCCTGCTGCAGCGGACCTCCATCATATCCATGTCGAGCCGCGCCGAACCCCACTCTCATCACACGTGTAAACATTCCCGTTCTCGAAGCACGTTTAGATCTGTGTACGTGTCATCACCCTGTATATAATGTAAAGCAATTTTTTACAGATTTAAATGTAATTTTTTCTTTTATTAGGAATAGAAAGTCAGTCACTACCTCTTTGTCAGCGACGGGTATACACAAAGAGACATGAAGGTATTGATAAATCTATGAGCTTTTTGCTCTGGTGTGGGAGGTGATTGTCTCCGTTCTGCAAAATATATTCGTCATATAGTTATTATAATTAACCGCCCTTCCAGCACAGTGGTGAGCTGTAGGTAGAACTTTAGGATCACCGAAGGCTGAGTCACCCATTAATTAATTTTCGATAAACCCGCTTCAATAACACCTTTCGTATCGTCCGGGTGTATTTCGAAGTCGTGCTACACTGAATGTATAGTGTGAGTTGTGGTGTTGAGTTTTGCTTTCTTCTTGTAGCGCCCGTCAGGCCGTATAAGCAGCCCGCAAGTCACCAGAAGGGTAACGTTAAGACTCCGTCTATCGCCCGTAACCTGTGTTCGCTTGACTAACTCTCTATAGCTTCTACTGACGGTATTTAGGCAAGTTGGGATCTTTGGCGGGAACTGTCTTGATTATTTTTAAAGTTCGGTGGAATACAATACAATACAAAGGCTCTTTATTTTACACCAGAAATAGTAAACGATACAGCAAACAGATACACAGAGAAAAAATATGTATATGGAATATTATGTTTGTAAAGTTATAATTGTTGTACATATACAATATCTAAGACAGAATGCGCCTCCTCACTGTATGTCCACGCTTTGCATGTATCGTATCAGCGTATGACTGCATGCGTGTTTTGAGCATCGTGATGTTTGTTGTGTGTGTTATATTTTAAGGACAGCCACGTGCATAATGTGCGCTCAGGTAAATGTGCCAAAAAGTAAGAAAATAAATTCACTAGTACGTTTTTTACGTAGAATTAACAAGCACTTGCTTGCTCTATGCATCTGGCTGTTTGAAATTTTAGAATTTAAGACAAAACGGTGAATATAAAAAAACTGCTTGCTTATGCAGTGAAATAATCTGTAGATATAGATCTACCAGTAAAAACCACTTAAGCCTACACCTGACACATTTCTATATTTTACTTAAAACTTTATTTGTCGTATTAGTATTGTAATAGCACTCGTTTTTATGCAACATCACTTTTAAGTTCAACATTTTTGCAAACTACATTACGCTTATAATCACTGCTGTTTAGATTGAATCAAATAAACGCATTTTTTTTCTAAATACTAGCTGTTTAACTGTAAATTATTATTATTATCAATAATTATTATTTTTAACTGTTTGGACACAAATTGGGCTTTGGGACTAAAATATTATTGTCTTCTGATCACTGAATAAACATAAAATTTTCCTATACAGCCGTTCGATCGGGTGACTACTACATGTTTGACGAGTTCGATGACACTGAGGTTCCTTTGAAAGATGAAGATAGCAGCTCAGACGAGGACGCTCCGAAGGAAATGGGTCTTGGCAAGGTATTGTATTGCCACGCAGTTACACATTTTTTAAATACTAACTTAGCTGTACCGTTGGGTATTTTGTGGGAAGTTGAATGATGTATGTACTGTGTTGGTGTTAAAAGGAGCATGTTTTACAGGACGGGTGGATTTCTCCAATCATTAGATAAGTTTCCCAGTGTACTAGCATGTTCCTATTCTTATTGTATAGGTAGAGTAGAGTTTTTTAGGGTATTGTTACGTATCACGCCCGGGTTGGGATATTTGTAGCTTAGATAGTATCGCCTGTATGCTTATATTAACTGACCTGTTTTTGTACTTAACAACTTGCACAGATTTACATGTGTATCATCTTTATTTTTGGGTCGAGAAAGACCGTATTTGATACCACATTACATGCGAACGCTTAGAACGTTAAGCCGACTGCTTTTACAAAATTCGAATGTCAATTCCTTCAGGTAAGGTAAAATTCCGCGAGAGGCTATAAGTATTTGATATTTAAACATTGAATCTGAAAGAGATGCTATTCCGCTATGGCAAGGTAAAATTGGAAAATTTTGGTCATTCATTTAATATCATTTTGGTTGTCCGCTCTTGTTCCGTACGGTCGCGCACGCAGCTTTTGTCGACGGCGATCAAGACTGACCTGCGGCGCGCGGTGTCGCTACGCCGCTCGTCAATGCCTGCCGTACGCTCTCAGCGCAACCTTTCCATCGGGACATATCCCTACTCTGACCCGCATGAGGTAATGATAAAAAAAAACACTTCATGATTATTGTTTTAAGGAGCACTTTGTTTCGATGATGATTTAGGTACTTGCTGATATGTTTCAGCACTTTATTCGTTGTTTATTTTACACCGAGCCTTTGTTTCGGGCAGATTTTTTTTAGGTTTCGTGTGCATGATTGTTACAAGTAAGTTAACTTCGCTTTTATATGTTTGTATGCGCACGTTTAGTGTTGTTTGCATTAAAAAAGTGTTGCACGTTTTATTATGCTTTATAGTTACTAACGTATAGTTTATTTGTGAATTTATTACTTATACCTTTTAACGTGCAAGGCGAAAATTTGATCTGATTAGTAGAATAGAATAATACTTATATACTTATATATTTCATAAAAATACGTGTCGTTGCCTTGCATTTTAAAAGGTACAGTGTTTGATTATATTTTTTTCACTGTGGAGAAAAATTGTAAGTACCTAAATAAATTCTAAGAAAATAAATCAATTGAGGGTGATTGATAGGACGAAACATGTACTATTTTAAATTATATGACATGCGTTTTTTAAATTAAGAGCGTTTAAATACCTGCTGAGCTGGCAACGTTGCATTTTTGTTAGTTTTTCTCGATTATTCCATAAAAAATTAATGAAAATTAAAAATGTGGTCTTTTAGAACTGTTCTTAATATATAAGTTAATGTGTCTACTCCAATAATTATTCGTGATAGACTTTTATATTATTTAAAAAGGGAACAAATGTTTTTTAACGGTTTTAAAAAAAATTATGGACTAATCGAGAAAAACTAACAAAAATGCAACGTTGCCAGCTCAGCAGGTATAAACGCTCTTATTTGCTTTTATTTTTTTGCGTTCGTTGTTTGTCAGAGCTATCGAAGTTGCGGACGCTCACTCGCACTCAGCCAATAAACCTTTCGCATGTTATGACGTTTTATTATGTAAGAAGATAGGGACAGCAAGCTCAACTTGAAATCAAATCAGCCCATATCCACCAACTGAGTAAAGGGCTCTAAATTTTTCTCGACACTTTGTCCGGTCCTGTGCTAGTCTCATCCACAGCTTACCAGCTGACTCAAAGATCATCTTAAACACTTACAATCTTAAAATAGAATAAGTAGTTTTCGGAGCGAACTAGCCCAGTTACGATTGTCTGCCGAACGCAACGATGAATCCGCGGAAGGTTCGTTTAGAGAATCACACAGTATTATTATGTCACAGATTCGGCGGCGGGAGCGGGACAGTTCGGCGCAGCCGAGTGATGCGGCCGCGCGCACCGAGCAAGAGCGCGACGGTGGCGTCTCAGACCTCGACGACTTCGCTGCCACACCTGGTAAGTAACTCTTCTTAGAAGCTGAGACTTTTAGCTCGGAAGGTATCTCAGAACGCAAGATGCAGGAGCGTAGTAAAGTAATTTGAATATATTTTTAAGTATCTCAGAACGCAAGATGTAGGAGCGTAGTAAAGTAATTTGAATATATTTTTAACTGACTTCAAAAGGAGGAGGTTCTATTGTTCCACTAAATATAGGTTTTTTTTTTTTTTGTTTGTTCACCGATTTCTCCGTCAATTGTGATCGATCTTCAAAATCCTTTTTTATCCGAAAGTGTCTCTGGGAAGCAGATGGGATAGTTTTTATCCCGGGAAATGGCATAGTTCCCGCGGCCTCGCTGTAAATGGATCCTTTACAGATGGTGTCGCAGAGAACAGCTAGTATATCGTAATAAGTTTTAATTTGATGTAACTTAAAAAGTGAATGAAGGCATCCTTAGATTGTACTGCCAGTCAAGACTGCGTTTAGGTCGGTTCTGAGCTGTTTTCGTGCTAATTTAAGTGGGTCTTTACTTTCATTCGTTTAATTACAACCTTCCGATGATTTTACAGCGCAAGAAACTTGGATCGACAAACTGAATAACTATTGGGAAACAGCCTGGGCATTTATATCAAGCTTCCTGGTGACTGCCACGAAACACCTCATGAAGTTCTCCCGCGACTACCGCTACGTTTCGCGAGCGCTGTCGATGGAGAAAAAAGTACTCAAGGTAAAGAACAGTCTCTACCTCCAAAACGTATTGATTAAGTACATATTTAAATAAAATACACGAGACTCCCGTACTAATAGTTGAGGGATGCTCGAAATCTTTCGAACCTATCCGTGGTTCCTTGTCAAGGAAAGTCCGAAAAGAAAGCCAACCGCGATCTGCGCGCCAGCGCTATTGCAGCTCGACTACTCGGCACGGCCGTCTCGGCGGCTAAAAAACTACCGTGGTTTTTATCACCAATTATTATTGTCACAAGGGTTACTTCGGGTTACTACACTAACTACGTCAACTACTTAGTAGCCGAGAGCATGGTTTATTGTTTACGCAGAATGGCGATTAACAAACTTTTCGCAAATGCGTGTGTACAGTATTACAGTGTACATATTTCTAAATGGTGTTTCTAATTTTTCAGGAAAAGGAAGGTTTTGGCATCGGCCTGAGAGAGGGATCGCAGATGATCTGGGAACCGCTGCCCGAGACGCTCGCTCATCCGTGAGTGTTCATATAACTAACTAAGTTTTATTTGCACGTTTAAAATTTTATAGATTGCAGTGTCTCGTGATTGTATTCAATTCATAATAATGTAGATAGTGTCTGTAAAAATCAATGAGCTATATTCTATATATCGCTCATCGATTTTTGAATAATACAGTAATTTCAGGTAGAGTATGTAACTAAACTTAATATTAAGCTTAAGTTCTGCCCGTGCTTTTGTGCATGCGAAGTTACAAATTGTAGTGAAAAGAAATGAAGTCCGATCCAGAGTAGGTATTTTTACAGTAAATTAGTTTGCAGGCATCGTAGCATTCGTTGTGTAACAATAGTGATGCAGTTAGTCTTATTTAGTGAGTAGTGTCTTGTTTTTGCATGCTGCCTAGTGTGCACATGGACATGGAATTCCCTGATAACAACCTACTCGTGCCAGTAGTGGAAATGGGGTTTGTATATAGTATATTTAAACAAATCTTGTGATAACTAATCTTTTTCCTATCTGCATAACAGTAACTTTTCTTAAGCAGATGAATAGACGGGTCTGTTTATTGTGTTTAATTTATTTTTGTACTTAAAGTAGTCGATTGATGTATAAATAACGAACCCCTTAAAATCAAGAATGTAACACATTTGTGTTTTTCATTTGAAAATAGCATGGAATTATGGTTTTGATGATTCGATTTTTTTTAGAGTAGTTATTTTTACTAGTGCTGTCATTGTTATTACATTCGTAGCTAAAAATTTTGTAAAATGTTGAGAGATTTTGGTTGTCTACATAAAATGGATTGATGTTTAATGTATGTTACTGTAATTATAAAGTTCTGCAAACTCATTAGTAGCATCACTCACCCTTAAAGTACCTAGCTACGAAACAGCCGAGGGTCCCCACAGCGGAGCTCAGATAGTAACAGTTGCGGGGTGTTCACAGCCGTAAGTTAAGCGATATAAGCGTGCCGGAGATCCGTATCCTGGCGCCGAGCATGGAGCGCGGGCTGGACGCGAGCCCCCCGCGCTCCGCCGCCGCCTCCCCGGCCTCCCCCGCGCCCTCCATAGACGAAGACGACACCTCCGAACACGAGAGCGCGTTTAGCTTGCAGACTACCGAGAGGTGGAGTGCTCTGGGATAGGACGCGTACTGTGACTCTTTACGGACAGATATTTCACTGAGACTAATTATGTTCAGATTATTGATATTTATGACTTTATGACCGAAGTAAATATCGTTTATGCATACCCGAGTAGAGTAAGTGTGGCAATTAGAGCCAGTAGAACACACGCATCATTTCACAATTAAAGTGTTCAGGATGTTGCAATCATTAATGTTTTTTTAAGAATCTGTGCATACATACCCTTGAATGTACATATATAATGTCGCAGTACGGGTTCATTCGATTTTATCGTTGTATGCGATGGGCTTGGCTATGTTCCGATATTCTTTATATTCTTTTTGTCGTAATTTTTTCATCTTATCACTACTATTATTATTCTTACACGGTGTCGCTGCTTTTGTCTTATTTTTACTTTCAGGTGAAGATGGTAAGTATATGATATATATATATATATATATACGGTAATGTAATCAAAATTTATACTTAATATTGTTATAAACTTACACGTTAACTTAACACCGAAACACACAGTATTTTGTTTATACAGTACTTCATATAAAACAAAACTATCTTATACTTTTCAGTAACACCTTTCTCTAAACTTATTCACCTTCTCACAGTCTCACAACTGCATTACTGAAACTGTATTCACGTCAAACGTCTTTTAGATTCGTTGAAGGGTATGTAGAAAACAAATACAAGGCACCTGTAGTTTAATCTCTCACGGGCCTTAGTGACATCGCTACGGCTTAGGACGTTTCACGGAAATAAAAGTAATACTACTCTTGACACCAGCTAGCCCTGTAGCATAGTTTCCTTCTGAGGACCTTTATACATGTTCATTTTGCACGATCACCGAAGAGACGTGCGGTAACAAACACGAAAATTCACAATAGAACAGACAAACAGTAATTTCGCGACGAAGCAAAGCTCCTGCCGTAGTTATAAAGGAGACTCCGAAAGTGCTGCTGTAGCGAAACTGGCCCATATCGAAGCCGCCTATTATGAAAGCGCTCTTTACCATTTATTACCATATGTGCTCTCTGGGTGAACGTGCAAGCTCTACCTTGAATAGTTTTATTTACTTGATGGTATGGTTACAGCAAGGACCTGACGATCTTAGAAGAGCAGGAAGACTCTATGTTCAAGCAGGACCGTTCGCCTTTCGTGCACCTCATCTACGCGCTGTGGTACACTGTGCTAGCACACACCGACATCGTCTGCTACCTCATGGTTTTTATCAACCAGGTATGGACGACCAGGTTGCAGTCGCAACTCAATAGTACGCGACGTTCTTCATTCTATTTAGTCACGACTGATACTATTAGTTTTTTTTTTTATTATCAACGAAATCTAAGATTTATTAAAAACAAAAACCTTTTGAATCTAAACCTGTGGCTTTACGTTCCCAGAGGCGTCGTACCAACTAGACCACCAGGAATCCGTAATCCGTTAAAATGCAGTCCGGCAATCCGATCATTTTTGAAAAATCTTAGTCGCACCTGATGATATACTAGCGGAGCGAGATGTTATTTATGCTTATAAATTGGATCGATTTTCCGGTTACAGATTCAGTCAGCAACGATTCTATCGATACCTTTACCGATGATGGTGTTCCTTTGGGGCACACTAACGATACCACGACCGACAAAAACGTTCTGGGTTACTTTGATCGCTTATACAGAAGTAAGTATATTTCACCCCTGCCAAGCCTCAAGATATTACTATTTTTATTCTTATTGAAGCGGAAATTACACTTTGTTGTTCGCCTAATTCGGTCGCTGAACTTGTTTCAAACTACTTCTGCGAACGACCGTCGCCTTTACATTGGTCTGTCCATCTACTGCGGTGGCAGCTGTCGATCGCCGAATGCGGTCGACTACAGTGTTCTTCACACTTTGTTGTTAAGTGTAATTTTCGCTTGAAGCTTGTCTTCTTTTACTTACTATGGCAGACTATTTGGCTATATTTTTGATACGGCTCTCAAACGGGACTTGTTTTACAGGTGATCGTCCTATTAAAGAGTATGTTCCAATTCGAGATCTTGCCCTGGAATCAGAAGGCTATACCAGCTAATATGCCTTTCACAGCGCCCAGAATTATCGGCATCGAGAGAAAGACAAATTATGCCCTTTATGATCTGCTGCTTTTACTTATAATATTCTTACATAGGTAAGTTAGTTATACCATTCCAAATACATTAGTCTCATCCCTTCCTAAAGATTCATAACATCGACGCAGTATTCTGTATTCGTTCATCTTCTCTATCGTGGTATGGGGTACACTCGCGTGCATTAATATCTGACACAGCGGAGAGTGCAAAAATATCTGACACGTCCTACCGGCTCTAGAAACAGAGTCGTATCAGAATATTTATGTACGCTTTAATGTGTCAGATATTGGTGCTGGTGACTGTACGACCCAAACAAAATCGGTGTCGCGGGACGGGTTAGTAGTCAAATAATTGGCAAATTTCAACACGATCATGGCTTTTCAGGTTTATGTTAAAGTCGCTAGGGTTGTGGAAGGAGTCGAGCCCAGAGATTGATATCCGTGAAGACATGGAGTTCCCGCTGACGCCTGAGGACACGCAGATGCTAGTCGAGGGGCGAGACACCGAGGTCGGCCGCAAGTACGTCCAGCTCAACGACCAGACCGGCCCGTGAGTAATGCTACCGCTTACTTCATTTTATTATCCTTATTGTAAGTGCAAGTTGTCCTATGAACTAAACTTGGTCGAACATGCCATGCTACGAACGAAAAAGGTCGCCGAGACACAAGTACGCAAACTTAGTTTCGTATCTATCTGGCAGTTGATAAAAGTGCTGACGAGGCGGGTTGACTCATACTGTCATACTTACGTGTGGTATTTTGGGAAACAGTTAGAGTTACCCAGGTAACACACATTGTGTTGGTATTGGCTCAGCTTAGACAGTCGCACAGTTAGGGTTCCACGTGGGTTATACGTGTAGTACCTACACACATTTTCATGGTAGGACAGTCACGCAGATAGGGTCACCCGTGTAGTACACATTGTGATGGCGTCAGCTCAAACCGCCACACAGTTAGGGTCACCCGTGTCGTACACATTGTGATGGCGTCGGCTCAGACAGTCGCACAGTTAGGGTCACCCGTGTTGTACACATTGTGATGGTGTCGGCTCAGACAGTCGTCACTGGCTGGTGGACCGGCTGCGGCACGTGCAGCGCGCGCTGGACCGCGCCGAGGCGTCGCTGCGCGCGCACCGCTCCGACCCGCGCGTCGCACAACTCGCCTGGTGGCTACTGCAAGCACCCGATAAGGAGAGAGGACTGTGGGACGCTATACGCACCTATGGGTATTGGGAGTAGCGCATTAAGAACTATCACTTTGGTATACATCGTGTAGTTATTTTAGTGACAAAATGTAATAGATTCAAAGGTCGTTAATAATAATAAGTGATTGATTGGTCGAAAGACTGTGTCATTTACAGTACTAGTGGGTACAGTCAGCTGCAGAGAAAAGGCGGTAACCACGCCCCAGATCTGCAGCTGATTGGCGTAGGAGTAAATAAAAGTATTTTACGCTTAGTTATTTAGCTCCGTTCTTTCTTATAATGGTAGTAAAATTCTATTTACCTAGTAAAACATTGTACTAAGAGTAGATTTGAATATACACTTAGTTTAATACATTCCAGAAACCTATTTTAATATGTATCGGTAGCATAAAGCTAGTATTAAAAAATAAAGTAATTTGTTTACACTTGGTACTAAAATTTGCATTCTTAATACACTGACCCCATTGAGAACTAAATTTAACGCCAATTTTATAAAGCTCCTTTAAGCTAAATGTATTTGTTCTATAATTTACTTGTTTAATAATCAGTTTATTTATTTTTGTACTCTAAATGAAGGCTGTATCTCTGTCACAAACCCGATGGTATCTTTTGCGAATAAATTGTTCGTTTTACTCATTTATCCTGCGTGATTTGCCAGAAGTCAGGAAGAGGAAGTTAACGAACAAACAAGCGAGCGCAGCCCGCCGCCCGAGCGCCAAACCGCGCCCACGGAGGAGCCCGAGCCCGAGCCCGGCCCTTCCAAAGCACCCGACGACGACCATTACAAGTAAGCTCAAGGCTCTCCACATAACGGTTATTAGCGTAAATACTACTCTCCGAGCTAAAATTACTTACGTTTAAGGCTTACTCTTAAGAGCTTTCCCAACTCAAGTTTCCCAATTGTTTACGGAACTTTAATAAAACAAACCTAATCTACTGTGTTCTATTTATAAAAGCATAAGAAAATACACTGAGTAACATTTTTGGTTTCGGAGAAAATTAAGAGTTGGGAAATGATACATTTCAAAACAATAATTCTGCGAAAAAGCAGAACCCGATTCAGCTTACTTTATCATTAACTAGCTGTTGCCCGCGACATCATCTGCGAGGAATTCGTCTATCGCTATCCCTCGCTACGCTCGTCGTCGTTCCTAATTTTTCTGAACCTAAATTGACAGAGAGTGACCAAGTAAGCAACTACTATTATCAAAAGAAGTTTACTTATTTATTTTCATTCCAGTGTCAACGACGATAAAGAACCGATCATCGCTGTAACAACTACTCTAGAAGACAAGTATCAAAACTATCCCCAAGTAATATTACTCTCGTAAGTATTCGTTGATGTGGACTACTCTCAGTCGTCGTCTACTCTTTTTTCGCACTACGAACTACTGGGAGTTAGTTCGCACTTACTGTCGCTGGAGTAAACTACTGAAAAATTTATTTATCACTGGTTCGTATGGGGAATATACCAGTAGCTCGCACAGTCCGAGTGCAGACAACCTGTGAATAGCCCGCTGACATGACATTACTAGGTTATTTCTAATATACCAGTAGCTCGCACAGTCCGAGTGCAGACAACCTGTGAATAGCCCGCTGACATGACATTACTAGGTTATTTCTAATCCTACACAACATTAGTAACTTCTTAGTCTTTATGAGATTATTTTATAATACTTATAATATATTATTATCATATCATAATTTTTTGTGTAACTTATTCTTGATTCCTTGGAGTCAAGTTCTTCGGCACTAATACGAGTAATACGCATTAGGGACTCGTAATAGCAAATTGAGGACATCGATATCAGAGGCGGCGCTGGAAGGAAATACGTTAAATGTTACCTATGCTGTTTCCTGTATTGCTTATGGTGTTGCTTAGAAATCAATTTTCAAAAAGTAATTTGTCTCATCCCGCCCTTGGGTTCTAAGACCCCGATTAACGCATGTTACTTTTTTTAATGAATTTTAGAGGTCGCTTCCTCTACAGTTGCATTACATACTTACTGAGTCAGCTCCTATTCTCCACATCATTACATGTCTTTTTATATTAAAAAAAATATATATATTAAGAAAAAAAATGTCTTAAATTCAAAATTATTTTCTTTCTTTTTGTAATTTTTGTATTTTATTAATATTTTAAATAATATACTAACAAAATTAATAATAATAATTTTATTACTATTATAATATATATTCTATGTTTAAATTCTGAGATTTCTCGCATGTTTTATCTGTCTACCGCTTATGAAAAAACCTAACTTAGGCATCAAGCCATGGCACCGTTTCGTATTTATTTTAATATTGTTACGATAGGCATGTTATTGTGACGTTGCTGTTCCTCTCAATATGCCGGCCACACGCGCTAAGTTATCACCGATGGCTATGCCTGCACAGTTCATTTGTGCAGGCATAACTGAACGTGTGTATGACATGGCTCCTTGCCTGCGCAAGCAAAATTTGAAATATGCAAATTGTTTTTTTTTTGTGATGTGCCTGCACAAATGAACTGTGCAAACATAACCATCGGTTATAATCTAGCGTGTGGGGCCGGGGGCCGGCTTTAGTTGTGTGATTTACCTGTAGTGTTGGTCTGCTTGCAGGATGAAGCGTTACCTGCGGCCGACGCAGCGCTTCTTCCAGCGCATGCTGGCGCCGGGCGCACGCGTCACTGCCGATGTATACGCCTACATGTTCCTCTGCGACTTCTTCAACTTCCTAGTCGTCATATTCGGCTTCGCGGCTTTCGGAGTAAGCCTTTTACAGAAGACCATAAATTACATGACACTTAAGGAGTTTGGGCATTTCATTTACAAAGCTGTTTTGCAAAAAAAAAACAGGTGGTTAGAGTGAATGAGACTGAGTCTGTAGTACATTGTTGTAGAGGCTGGAAAGTAAGCAATAGATGAACGAGTTAGTTCGAATTAAAGCATTTTGTGCTTAAATGACGCATTCTCATTGGTCAATTTAATTTCAAATGCAGCACTATTACTTTTGGTTGGTCCAATTGTTGTTTCAGCACGTCGGGAAAATTATTCTGAAATACATATACATATAGATATGAACTGTCACCGTAATGGGTTACATTGTTGTCGTGATTTGCGAGCCATAAATGAGTCAGCTCTTAAATGTACAAATTTAGGCAGTTTTGTGTACTGGATTTAGGTTATCTATGGCCACATTTTCGAGCAGTGTCGTGAAAAATAACATCATTATTATTATTATTTATTGCTTAGCCTATATTTGTGTCCCACTTCTCTTGATCTAAATAAGTTAAATAACATAATCTCCCAAATTGTTCTAATTCATATGTGTGTGGGAGTACAATCTTTTTTTTAGAAATGCTTAAATCATGAGTGATGATCTAGTTTAAGCCGCAAACTGTGCTTTTGCAGTTGCATAGACTAGGAAGACTTATGCCTGAAAATGATGATGAAAATTCCGGATTATTCAATCATCTTGTTCATTAGCATTCGTATACATAATAAAAGTATAAGTAAAAAAACGTCTCACAAACAAAAACGATATCATTTAGTGATCCTGAGCACATTAATACCACCCAGGCAGAGGAACATTGTAGAAGCCTCACCTCCAAACTACGTGGCGCTACTACTTTTTGGGTGTGATAATAATTATTAAATTAGTCTTCGATCAAAAATAAGCTTTCTTGTTCCACAGACACATCAAGGCGACGGCGGTGTGCAGGCCTACTTAGAAGAGAACAAAGTGCCAATTCCGTTCCTGGTGATGTTGATCTTGCAGTTCGCTCTCATCATAATCGACCGCGCACTTTACCTGCGCAAGTTCATGCTCGGGAAGATTTTGTTCCAATACGCGCTTATCATCGGCGTTCATATATGGATGTTCTTCGTTCTGCCCTTTATTACGGAAAGGTAAGCTCATATTAGTTAATATTGCTTATTTGTGTAACCAAAGACTTACTGATTTAAAGGAAAATACAAAATAATAAATTGAGCCAAATAACAAACAAATTGACCTCACGATACTAAATCGTTCTAGTGATATTACCTACTCCTGCCCGAAAACCTTTATTAGGTATTAATAGTTTTTCGTTTGCAGGACGTTCAACGCGCGGTTACCGCCACCGATCTGGTATATGATGAAGTGTATTTACTTGTTGCTGTCGGCGCACCAGATCCGCTGCGGCTACCCGCGCCGCATTATCGGCAACTTCCTCTGCAAGTCCTACCGCTTCCTCAATATGCTGTTCTTCCGATGGTACGCTGACTATACAATACGTTCGCTTTGGTCCATCATTATGATGAATATCTTCAGTCTGTTAACGAAATAAATAGGCTAAGTTCAGATGTACAGATATGGATACAAAAAGTGAGACTTGTGTTTCTATTGCCTTAGTATTTGGTTTAATAAAATAATGAAATATTGCATGATACTTCAAGTAATAATAATAATATACCTATTGGGACAAATTACACCAATTGACCAAACCTCAAACTAAGCAATACTTTCATAGTAGTATGGTGCGGTTGACAGCTGTCAATATCACAAGACTAGAGAGTCAAAGTGTCGAAACTTGAGTCGAGAAGACTAATAATTTGAAATCTTTATCATAATTAACGTCATCATTAATCCGATTATTACGCTAATTTTCATAGAATATTAGTGAGATTCTAAGTTGGAATATTATTTGCCACTTACTCAAGTAAGGTTAAACGGAGTTTGCAAGAATATTCGTTACTTACCAATTAATAAGTATCCAATATCCATTAGGTCCCATCACAAAACGTTACGTTACATGCATATTACGTTTCTTCACTTAATTGTGCTTTGAATTTAATTAATTGATTATTAAAATCTGATAGCTTAAATTTATTTCGTGTAACATTGTTCTTTATATTTTAATATTTTACGCCAGTCATATTCAGGCTACAACTGAAATATACTTCCATATATTGAGACCGCAGCAACTTTTTTTTTTGAGTAAAACGAAGCGTGCATCAAGTGTCACCCGCACCATGCTAGAACGAAAGCACTGTAGTGATATATACTAAGAAAACTCATCAAAATCGATCCATCCATTAATACTTTTCGGCCGGCGGTCAAACTTATAATACTTTTTGCGTCATGGTTTAAAAAAGCCAACACGAATCGCTGTTAAAAAGTTATCCAATTATAGTTAAAGTGAAGTTTTTCTATTTCAAAGCCTGTATCGCATTGACATAAGATTGAATTTGACTTAGCCTGTGTAAAAACTTTTTCACTGCATCTATACAGTTTCATGGCCGTGCCGTTTGTGTTCGAGCTACGGACCTTGATGGACTGGATTTGGACGGACACGTCCATGACTCTAATGGACTGGCTCAAAATGGAAGACATCTTCGCTAGCGTCTTCCTACTTAAGGTAAACTACCGCTCCTGTCATTTAATAGTACATTATTGCATAGGCCTAACTAGTAGTTTGCTATTCTGGCCGAGCCAAATAATCGAAAGAAAAAAAAAAAGAAAAAAATTACTGACACCAAAAAACCATAATAATATTCTACCAGTTTGAAGTCGGTGGACCATCCTGCTAGCTCGTACAAGCCCAGACTTCAAAACTGGTAGAATACCAGGTCCATATCAATGAACTATAAGAATTTCCTTGCTCACCCGCGACCTTCGCGGGTCGAAGGCGCGCCTTGAAGGTCGCGGGTGAGCAAGGAAATTCTTTTAGTTCATTGGTAGAAAATTACTTTCATGTCTTTTTGGGGTTTGTAACTAATTTTTTTTTATAATTTTTTTGTGTAATCTAATCTAAGTTAAGCTATTAATAACATTCGTTATTCTCGTCACCTTTTACAAAATATTGCTTTTTTGATGCAGACCGACGTTAATTGCTTCGAAATTCTCACGGGATGGAGAGCTAAATCTAAGTTGTACTTTCATGCATGGGAGCCAATCCGCGGAAAGTTTAGCCTCCTATCCTATTTACTCGTATCTTATCTTGTATTGAATTTTTATTTTCATGCTTTTTTGTATTTTAACTGATGATTGGTTTTTTTGGAGTCTTTTTGTATTTTTTATTTCAACTCCAAATTTGTTACTTTTGTTTTTTAAAAGACTCCAAAAAAACCAATCATAATTTGATTGCTTAGTAGCGACATCTCTTGTCTGGGTGAGCGGTTGGTTCCGAAAGAGTGTGACGTCTCTCGATGAGAGCAGAACATAGATGTCGCTAGTGCTGCTGCATAAGTAGCGTAGTAGAAATAAGCAACCTGAGATATGAATGCATAGGAAAAAAATCGTGTCTATATTCCTGTCCAGCGGTGGTATAGGGGTTATAGCACGCAGCACGGATTGCTGAGGACCTGGGTTCGATTCCCAGCGCTGGTCTCTTTTCTGGTTTTTCTGTGCATCCATGTCTCAGTTTGTATTTTCGATATTTTAACTGAATTAAAAGACAAGTTTAAGCCCTTTTCAATTTCCATTTCAAGTTTTTTTTAAATCTTTTGTTTACGTCCCCTTTCATAATGGCCTCTTGAAAATTACATCTAGATCTACGTAAAGGAATCCACGACAAAATGCTGATAGTTGGACATACTACTATTACGACTATAAATAAGTACTTTGGTAAAATATTTTATTTGTTGACAGTGTTCCCGTTACATAGAAGATGAGTATCCGCAACCGCGAGGTTTAAAGAAATCTAGTACTTCGAAGTACCTCTTGGGTGGAAGCGTGCTAGCTTTTGTCATTGCTATAATTTGGTTCCCTCTGGTATTCTTCGCCTTTGGCAATTCGGTAAGTAACTCATTCTACAGTTATTTTAATAACTGTACCTGCTATTTTTTTACAATAAGTTTTTGGTTTACAGGTAGGTGAACCAAACCCCCCGACGGATGTGACCGTTAAGATACGAATCGGACCTTTCCTTCCTGTGTATCAGATGTCAGCTCAATCGCATAATATTGACGTGTAAGTTTTATTCTGAAGTTTATAAATATTTCATTATGTAAAATAAATCCAAAAACTGAGTACAATTGTTTCACCATCCATTGATTAAGTTTAACTGACGGATAAATGTTTTATCTGACAGATAAATGTGATGCCGTCTCTGTTAGTTTTGTTCGAATAGACGGCATCACATTTATCCGTCAAATAAAATTCAATGGGTGGTGAAACAGCCCCTCTATTTTTTCTACTCGCGTACTACAATGTGCTGCTAACGATACCGCTATCGGTAATCCAATGAGGAGCATTGTGTGATCGCAACTTTGACATTTCATTGTGAAACGTTTCACAATGTTCTTTTTCATCTCTCCTGTTCGGAAAGTTTAATTTTCACGGGTAGATAGACGGGTGGAAAATTGCGTTTTCATCTCTAGGGTGGAAAGTATTTTTTTTTTTTAATTTTTCGTTTAGCCACGGTGTCGAAGCTAATTGAGTTACGTCAATGGCACTTTTTTTACATGTTTTGGCATGGCCATATAGATGCGCGTCGTGACCAAGGAGCTTATATACAACACAGGAGGTTGAACGCCGAACATCCGTTTGAAACAATTTAAGAAATTTGATCTTTATTACTTCACGAACATATTCCATCTCTTTCTTTAGTTAGATTAAGAAAGAGATGGAAGTCATTCGTGAAATGTGAAAGAAAGAGATGGAGTATATATAAATAAGTAATAAAGGTCCAACTTCTTTGTTCGGCGTTCAACCTCCAGTTTTGTATATGAGCTCCTTGGTCGTGTCGTGACCAATTCGATTTTTTTATATCGTCGGCCTTGGCAAGTAGCCAGGTCGAAAAGGTACCGTTGGAGGTTGGAAATAAGTAAATTCAATTTATTATTAATCTCATTTTTTTGTAGTATTTTACTTTCCTCACAGTCGAAATGAAAAGTAGTGTCTAACTCGGGTGAAATTACCCATTTCCCCTCGAGAAATATCTCGGGTGAAATGGGTCACTTTCCACCCTTGGTTATCAATCTACTATTTCGCACTGCAAATGGCGGGATTTAAAACAAAAAAAAAACTTCAACCATTCTATTTTATTTACTTAATTATTGTTAAATCGACTATAAAGATTAATTAAAATATGTTTACATAAACCATTATTGAATGATGAATACTTACATAACGTAACGGACAATAAATTAATTTTACAGTTATTATTAAATTTTAATATTTCAACATTATTTAATTTGGCTGCATTCCAAAAAGTTCCCGGGTCCATTCTAAGGTTGTAAATAGTGGAAAAAAAAACGTTTATAGCGGGATTTGTTTTGCTTTTGCACGGAGTTCTTGAAAATTAAAAGAAGTAAAAGAGTTAATCACTATTTAAACCACTTATTATCTGTGAGAATGTGTGACTTTGGTGAATTAAGTGATGCAGAAATGATAACGCCACCAGAAATAAAACAGCCGGCAATGGAAGTGAGCAGTAATTTGCTATCTTTAAAATCGAAAAATTCATTTATTGTCCGTTATGTAAGTAGGTATTTATTAATTGTTTGTTTCAGCTCGTAACAAAAGTAATGTCTGCAACTATTCATAATCATCCATTGAGACACTCGTGCGAATCTATTATGACGTTCGGCTTCGCCTCATGTCATAAACTCGCACTCGTGTCTCAATGGCCCTTATTATGATACAGTTGCATGAATAACTATAGTTCGTCAGTTAGATTATCAGAAAATAGAGGAAACGTATTTTTTCTGTTGTCAATCAAACAAAAAATTAAAAAGATGAAACCCGTCAAAGTTCGAGACTAGAGGTTCCGTGACGTCACGTAACACGGAACTTTAAGTGGCTGGCTATATCTTCATTATTGTTCGTTTCGTTGTCAAAAGGAAAAATACGTGTCCAATCTATACTCTATACTAATATAATAAAGAGGAAAGATTTGGATTTTTGGATGTTTGTTACGAATTAACTCAAAAACTAATAGACCGATTTTAAAAATTCTTTCACTTTTAGGATGCTGCATTATTCCAAAGTGCCATAGGCTATATTTATTACCAGAAAAAAATAAGGGTTCCGTACTAAAACTTCAATAATGTAACTCAGTCTAAAAAAGGTGCCATAAAACATCTTTCATCGCATGCGTTGTGGAAACTATTGATGATAGAACAAAAAAAAATATTCCAAGGTATTAAGTATATATTAATATCTGCAAAAAACTTCCCGATACCATGTGTCCAACTATTATAGTTATGTCACTATAACTAGTTTTTTTTTCATTTTATAAGTTGACAGAAATGACCACTAAAATCAGACCATGTTATCCATACCTTTGTATTAACCCTTATCCAAATAAATAATTTTATATTCAAGACGGTTTTAATACCTGTAGATTACTTTTTGAATTATTCAAATCGGAAATTCTATTCAAAAGATATAACAAAATTAAAAATACCAAAAAATGCATTTACTCTACGTTGACACGCCCCAGCTTCGCGCGGGTCGGGTGTAGTTTTTGTGGGAAATGGAGTTGAAAAATGTGTGTGAAGTGCCCTTGATTAGAGACCTTTTTAGAGTTCTGTGTCCAAAGGGTAACAAAAACGGGACCCTATTACTAAGACTCCGCTGTCCGTCTGTCTGTCTGTCACTAGGCTGTATCGCATGAACCGTGATAGCTAGACAGTTGAAATTTTCACAGATGATGTATTTCTGTTGCCGCTATAACAACAAGTATTAAAAACAGAATAAAATAAATATTTAAGGGGGGCTCCCATACAACAACCGTGTTTTTTTGCCGTTTTAGTTCGACTTTAATTACGGCAAAAGGTTGCTTGACATGCTTCACAGAATATTTATTTGTATATTCATTCACTTTAAACGTAAATAATTAAATTTAAATAAAATAAATATTTAAGCGAGGCTCCCATACAGCAAACGTGTTTTTGCCCTTTTTTGCTAATGTCTAATGTTGTATAGGTACGGAACCCTTCGTGCGAGAGTCCGACTCGCACTTGGCCGTTTTTATTTTACCTGTGCGAAGCCAGAGCTGGTCGCTAGTATATGATAAGGTTAGTTCTACGAGCGTTTCAACCGCTATTCGTTTCCTGTCGCATATATTGGAGAAATGAGACTGTAAGCAAGAATAATTGTACCGCATGCACGCCATAGCGTTCTATCTATAAAATTCTAGCATTCTACCTGACTAATTTCTTCAGTATAAGCGACAGGAAACTGATAGCGGTCGAAACGCTCGTAGAACTACCCGATTTTTTTGGGAAAGTAACCCATTACACTACATTTTGTTTTGTTGTACAGTTTCACAGAACAAGAATACACGCAGCTAAGCAACCAATACGCGCGCGACCGCACAGCGCAGACGTTCCTTTCCAACTATATGTACAACGACGTGGCTGTCGTGGTCATCAACCCCAACAGCACAATGACGTGGGAGATTTCGCCGCCGGAGCTGGAGCGGCTCGAACGCGAGGCTTTGTCTAGTGAGTTATAACCACTACAATACGTACCATTGCGGTCCTATTCATCAACCCTAACTCCGACATGACGTGGGAGAACTCGCCTTCAGAACTGAAACGGCTTGTCTAGTAAGTACTATATACACGTAAAAAAAATGTGGCTGTCGTGTTCATTAACGGCTTGAGCGCGGGGCTCTGTCTAAGAGGTCACGTCAACTTTACCACAATTAAACGGTTCACGGTAATAGAGTGAACGACTGTAGAATGTAGATGCATTAAAAAAATTACCCTTTTCGTCCCCGGTAGATAAAAACCTCAAATAGAACACACTAAACATTTACAAACGTCGCTAGTGACAAGGAATAAATACTAGCCAGACTCTAAGGTTACGTTCACACGGCGGCCATTCGATTCGGTAATTCCTCGTATGCGGTAACACTGCATAGACGCCGTGAGAACGATTTTCAAAGTTACTATGCAAATTCTGTTGTCACTACTTCAGTCGAGAAAATCTCATATGTATACGATATACGAGAAATTTTACGCCGTGGGAACGAAGCTTAAAAATAAAACATTTTTTTGTTAATGAACTATGGTACTATTCAATGGAAAAATCAATTGTGTAAACAAATGTGGTGACTGACATTGACACTTGACTGACGACTGGCTGACTGACTGACTGACGTTGGCTCTAGTGATGTGAAAGCTCTTTAAGATACTTCAATCAGCAGTAAATAATTATTTTGAATTTACTCATATTTCATTATTTAATGTTTTCCCTAAGTTTAATTTTTAAAAATGGCGAATCACGTATTCTCTTAGTCCTGTTCAAGAGTCATTCACAATGTTTCCATGTCCCTTTTAACTTAAAATGTTTAATAGCATTTTCACGAAGTTTTAGAATTAGGTATATCTTCAAATATATATACCTAACGTTTTTTCCATACAAACTTACACTCCCCTTTATACCCCTTTAAGGGTAGAATTTTTAAAATGGTGAAACATGTATATCCACTTATATTTTTTGACGTATATTTTCCCCAAGGTTTATGATGGAGTATTTTAGAATTGAAAGGGTCAGTTAAAATATGGATTAATTTAGAATTTTTTGCTGCTTAAGTAGCGTAGTAGAAAAAGGCAACCTGAGATATGTGTGCATAGGAGAAATTTGTATCTTGACTCCTGTCCAACGGTGGTGTAGGGGTTATAGTACGCAGTACGGATTGCTGAGGACCTAGGTTCGATTCCCAGCGCTGGTCTCTTTTTCTGGTTTTTCTGTGCATCCATGTCTCAGTTTGTATTTTCGATATAATTTAGAAGAGGCATTTTTAAAGTTACATAAGACAGGGAAATGAGAGTAGACACAGGGAAGTGATTCAAAATGATTGTTTGGTCCAACAATGGACTCCACAGTAAATATGATAAGTACTAGTAAATAGAAATCTACATAATTTCTACTATAATACTCTTTTATCGTCCAACTAGTGTTTACCAACGGCTTCGCACACGTAAATCATTAGGTCCAACAGCTGAAATACCGGGATTTTTAAAAATTGCCGTGGGAATTCCCGAAAATTAAATCGTTGTTTTCATTGACATTACATTAAAACAATCATGGTAAAATTTCATGACTCTAAGCCCAGCGGTTATTAGTTCGAAATTTTATCCCTATCTCGTGGAATATCGAAATAAAAAGTAGGCTATGTTTATTCCAGATGTCAAACTATCTATATACCAATTTTCATGACAAAGCTGAGCGGTTGTTATTTCAAGATTTTATCCCTATCCCATGGGAATATCGGGATAAAAAGTATCCTATGTTATCTAACTTTTCGCCAAATTTCATCCAAATCCGTCCAGCCGTTTCAGCGTGAAGAAGTAACGAACATATTCACTCACTCACTCACAAACTTTCACATTTATAATATTAGTAGGATTAGTAGGATAGTAGGATAGGATTAGAAACCTTTATAAACCTTCATTAAATAGTGTAACTTAACACAAATAATTAATATCTACGAATAAATTAATTTGCAGAGCCAGCCATAATTATCGGTAGGTAAGGTTGGTTCAGTCAAATAATTAATTTTGTTGGTACAGCACTAAATTTCCAGAGACTAGACCGACCATAGACCAACTTCGGTGAGGAAAAAATTATCATGTCAATTTGACAAATATAACGGATTTTCGTCTTCCATTTAATTCTATAAAATAAACATATTTACACGATTATTTAATGATAAAATGATTGTTAAAAACAGTGCTGAGCTCATTGAGATGTGAATATGATCGGGATTGGCGTTCAAATGTAAGTAACTACGGAGTAATCGTGAAAAAATGCTTTGTTTACACAATTGATTTTTTCCATTGAATAGTATTATAAAAGAATTTCCTTGCTCACCCGCGACCTTACGATAGCTAAGCTTATGCAAAATATGCGTGTTCATGCAGTTCGTCCACCTCCACACTGTAAGAACACACACAAATTACACAAAACCATCTATGACCACCACCACACCACCCTGACGCGTTTCGAACTCAACCAGAGCTCATCTTCAGAGTAACACAACTGGTAGCATGGTGTAGTATTTAACATACAAAATGCATCACAATGTTTTTAAGCTATCTCTTTGTATTTTTTTTGTCAGACGCCTCGCTGATTGTAAAATTCACCTTCGTGATAACACATCCGAGCAACAACGCGCAGAATCCTCCCACGATAGAGGACCATCGCGAGATGCCGTTAGAGGCGTACATCGACGGCAAGCGAAACCCAGAAAGAGACACGTTGCTCAAGCTGTTGATTTCTAACGAAACATCTGATACTTGGTTCGTATTAAATTATTATCTTTTAGTTATTACTGACTCAACCGACCGACATCGATTGATGAAAGAATGTGATCCTTCGACTCTGTAACGTACGAAGCAACAAGCAAGAACTTTGTTAATAATAATTAACAAATATATTATTAAGTAACTACTTTGATTAATTACATTTTAAATTAGTGATTCATTTTGGTTCATTCATTTTAGATTCACACTTTTTGGTGACGGCAGGTACCTACTGTTTTATTGCATTTTCATCACGGGTACATTAATTTAACAAGTGGCTTTCAGTTAAAAAGTGACGTCACAGTTCAGTCCATAAAAAAACTGAGGGAATTTCATTTTGACAACCACTAACTGTTGACAGCCCATAAAATGTATTCTATGTCAATTGATCGGTAGTGTCAAATACCTACCCTGTCCTCCTGCGGCCATGTCTAATTTTTGTTTTATGAACTTGAACCTTCATGTCACATATACTTGGTTTGGATAGGTATTTAACTAAATGTAAACAAATTTCAGCTGCCAGATTTTGGTACATTCAAGGATTTTAAACATTTTACTTTACTTATCATTGTAATACAAACTAGACAGTGTATTTCCATACAGAAATGTAAATGTTTAGATAGTTTAATGGGGGAATTTCAATATTTTAGACACCAATTGACGTTGTTTTGTTTACATTTAGTTAAATACCTATCCAAACCAAGTATAAGAGAATGTTCGATGTCACATTACAATAAGTCCTTTTTATAAGACACTGGGAGCCGCCGTAGGACTACATCTACTACTGTCATTGATATCTTTCTTCCAATGGTTGATGACATCGTTGAGGGTTTAATAACAATCAGGCAATCACACTGACTGTACTAACTGAAAAAGGTGTAGGTCATTTTTCTTTTTAATAATCCTTATTAATATAACTTTTTTAAATTATATTTCATATGTATTACTATTGTATAACTGTGTCGATTTGATTAATAGGTTGAACGTGAACCAACTATTTCCTAAATTCCTGAAAGTATTTAACAAGGGGACCGCGAAGCCGGCGTATCAACTGACACCTGAAAATCCAGGTCCGTATAATCTGATACTTATAATAATCATCAAAATGTCCGTATCACGACTGAGAACCTCAGTTACTTTACTTAAGTACATTAAAGATATTTTTTCTTATAATATGAAACATAATTGGCCTTAATGTTGCAATTTATACTTTAGATGTTAAATTATTGTCAGCTTAATCAAAATATTAAACATCTGTAAAGTTTAAAATACATAATACAGATTAGTCCAGTAGTAAACAGTTAAATAAAAATAAACTGCATTTTTTTTTATTTCAGACATGGATGCTAGATTGTTCCGCAACGTACAACTAAGGCTGGAGCGAGACCCCATTAGAGATGTCATGTATTGGAGAGTGCGGGAGTCGTGCGACCGAAGTGTAAGATAAATCAGTTATATTTTTACAGCCTTATTCATAAAAAATCCTTAATTGAGGTTGATCGGTCTGTTACTTAGCAGACTGATTAAGCTTGTTAGACGGTTGTCAAGAAGTATGATTCATAAACGCTTGCTAGCAGTCTGCTAGTTGTTGAGCCGCTGATAGACTGATTAGACGCGTTATGTTGGCCACCTTGACAAATCAAAGACAAAAAATGGCCTAATCGATAATTAAAAAAAAAAGTTGACAGCAGTGACAGCAAATTAGCAGGAAAAAAAATAAAAAGCGAGAAGTTTGTTTTCCCGCCATTTCCGATCCGCATGTTTATGTTGTGCAAAAAGCCATAATTATGTTAATCATCCTAATTTTTTTTTCATATTTATTGTTAATTTATTGTTGCTAATTTAGAGGATTTTAAATACAAATTCCTGAAAATATTTTTTCCTGTTTTTTTTTAATCTTTGCGTCACTTCACCCTTCACTAAAATATCTTCGGTATGGTTTTTTGCTCTTGTCAAAGTCAGCTGTTCAAACTTGTGGCGGCCATTTTGTGACTTAGCAGGGAGATAAAGGAGGGTCTACGGTCCGCTAACTTTAGCAGAGCCTTGATCGACTGATTAGCGCTAACAGACGTTTATGAATCATGTTTTTTAGCATCGGGCCTTCAAGGAGCCTTCAAGGAGGCTCTAACTTTTTATGAATAAGGCTGTTACTCTTTTTCTGTTTTTGTTTCTGTAAGTAAGTCGGCAGAAACAAGCATAGCTCGTCTGGTTCGCGATTAGTACACTCACTTGTTTAAAGTTATTTACTCGTCGACTGTAGATAGATGCTTGAGTAACATCCATCAGACTACTATTAAGACTAACTGTCGTTTAAGGATAAGGAGGCACTGAAAAAAACTTGAGTTGTTTTGGTATGCAGTCGTTGTGTACTGCAGTCGAGTTCTGAGCAAAAATTCATTCACAAATATCTGAACACGCGCGTAGAAACGCCGTTAACAATATAATCATGTTCACATATTTTAATAAAATGTTTGCTTAAAAGTAATAATAATAATAAATTTATTTATTTTTTTCTTCAGGATACGCTGTTGATGCAAATTCCCAAAAACAACTGTGACATGCTGGTCATGTACACATTTAATGATAAATTGTTTCCGGAAACTCTCAACTTTATTTCCGGCGGAGGGTAAGGCGAACTTATTTATATAATTATTATTTTATTACAACTTAAGCTATTGCCACGACTAATTCTACTAATTATGCATTAAAAATGCGTTTCATTGCATTGTGTACGAAGGCCTTAGAGTTACGCCACGCATTGACTGAATATTGACTTGGTTTGTTTTTACTCAGAATCATCGGTTTGTACACGACGTTCGTGTTCCTGGCCTCACGTGTGCTGAGGGGCTTCTTCTCCGGCATCTACACTAAGATCATGTTCGACGACCTTCCCAACGTCGACAGAGTACTCCAACTGTGCCTCGATATTTACTTGGTAGGTTGCCTGACAAATTAGCGCCATTTTAAACACTTAGGAGCTGTTACACCATCCATTGATTAGTGTTAACTGGCGGTTAAGTGTGATGCCGTCTCTATTTGTTTTGTTCGAATAGACGGAGACGGCATCACATTTAACCGTCGGTTAACGCTAATCAATGGATGGTGAAACAGCCCCTTACTCTTTTGTCGAGTGGTATTATTAAAATTAAAATCATGACGACGTAGTTACAACCATAACGTTAAGTTAATAAAGCCGTGAATACATAGCTGTGTTTTGAGCGAATTATTTGATTTGTTTTTTTCTCATTTCAGGTGCGCGAAGCATTGGAGCTAGCTCTCGAAGAAGACCTATTTGCTAAGCTAGTCTTCCTCTACCGGTCGCCGGAGACCATGATTAAGTGGAGCCGGCCGAAAGACGAAGACGCCGAGGAGCAGCGCGCGTTGCCGCCGCCGCCGGATCGATGAATGCACACGCACGCACATGCATAACGAAACGACTGAGCTTCGACACTACGTTGACGATACGTTCGTTACACAGGAACATTTGAAAAAGGCAACTTAAGCGGCAATTACACTGCGTCGTTCACCTAATGCGGTCGCCGAATTTGTTTCAAACTACTTCGGCGAACGAACGTCGTCTTTACATTAGTCTGTTCGTCTACTGCGGCGGCCATATTAAGGCGGTGGCAGCTGTCGCTCGCCGAATGCGGCCGACTACCGTGTTCTTTCCACTTTTGCGGTCGCCGCATGCAGCATGCGGCGAACGACTCCGTGTAATTGCCGCTTTAGCGACGCGTCTTCGAGCAAACGTTTCACTACTTCGCACTTACGCTCGTCAAGTATACTTGACTAAATAGTCCGAATACATCGATATATTCACTGGACATAATTGATGCGCTCAGACTCTGAGATAGCCTTTCAGACTAGCTTTTTAATATGAAATTTGTTTTTGTTTTAATGCTGATATGAGATAACTAAGCTATTACTTTACTATTTTTCTTTTTTTTTTATCAGTGTCCGTCTACTGGTTATCTTTTGTACTTTCGCCTTCGTGTCTAATTGTCCAGTCTAATCTTCCATTCGCTACTATTATTAGGACATTGGCTTGATGACTGCCGTCGTCAGCTTTGCCGTCAGTCTACTACATACTTTGCATATCTACAAGTTATACAAACACAAGTTTGATGTGAAAAAACTAATCTGTTGTGATTCAGACTCGTCCCCTATTGCATTTTGCCATTTTATCTTGGTACCGAACTTAGTTTTTAATATACGAGTAATTTATTCTTGTATCATCATTCACGTAGTTATCTTGTACATTTTATCATCATAGGTGTACCCAAGGTTTATCTAATATTACGTCCCCACTTGTACCCACATAAATTACGGTTTTAGTTTACAGAACCTTCATAAGTCATCATTCTAATATTGCTCTCTATATAATGTGCGTCTTGTATGTTTCTGTTTCTCTTAAAGTATATTTGCTTGAATTCGACTGACATGCTATTACGACTAATGACTACAAAATAATGTCTACAAAGGCTGTCTTTATTTCATCGAAAATTGGTGAAACTTGTGGCCGCTGAACATTATTTTGATACTTAACATTTGATACATTTTCCTAAATCTGAATTTAGATAAGTACCTACTATTACACACTATTTTGCACTTTCCTTGAGATTCGAGTTAAAGACTAACTATTGCCTTATAACATTTATAACGCCGGTATTCTTTATATAAGGGCCAGAAATGCAATCGAACATCTGTGAACAATTACAACTTTTATAAAAAAGCCAACGAACTTGAAAATGAGTTAAAGTACCGTAAATATTTACTGAAGGCGCCACGTTTATGAATTTTTGTAATTCATCTGCCTGAATTTGGAACCAAAACAGTTTTTATGATCTGTATTCAACAGGATTTGTTAGATCGCTTTCCCACAACACAAGTATTTTTTCCCTGCAGCTAATTTTCTTTTCGCATTTTTTCTCGAACGTGATTTTAATTATTCATCTTTTCATGTAGCGATTTTTCATAACCCGTTTTATCATGTTCGCGTTTATTTTATTCGCATGTTTTAATCGCTTCGCTCGTCATCGTACCTAACGAAGCTACGTAATTTAATTTGCTAATAATAATAAAGCTGCAAAAAATATTTTTGAGACTGTTAAAACATCTGCTAGTAAAAATTTGCTACTTTAAAAAATACGAATAATTAAATTTGCGATCGTGTTCGTGACAAATTGCGATGTGAAAATTCACTTCTATAAGAAAAATGCTTCTGTGAAAATAAGATAACAAGTCCCCTGTACTCTATATTTATAAATAATTTAAGTATCCTTCGATGTTATTTTAGCATTGTGCCGAGTTTCCGGAGTTTCTGACAGGAGTTTAGCTGTAGATGCGTAAGTTGTACAGTAAAATCTATTTAAGAGTAACTGCTATACCAAGGTAAAAAACAGAAGAAGTTGGGACTAGGAAACATTACGTCAAACATGATTTGTAAAAATGCTTTATCGAAGCAGTACAAATTATTTATTTGATAAAGCAATTTCTTTTTCATTTTGTTAAATACACTGCTCAGAAATGTCTAGGTATCAATCACATGTAATTATTTTATTGTGTGTGTATTGCACAATATTTGTGCAATCATACCATGTGAATAAGGTAACAACTACGAATAACAATATTCTATTTATTACTTATTTTTTAGAAACAAAGGACAAGCTCTCTTTAAAATCGCTAGCGATTCTTTTCCATTAGACCATGATGCTTGTGCTTGCTATATTTATTTTATTGTTGGTGCTCCAAATCATATTGTTAAACATTATAACTTAATTGTTATTAACATTATCACCATTCGTTTCCAGTGTCTGCATTAAGCATGTATCTGAATATGTTATAGTAACAAAAATGAAAATATTTTAATCTCTTTTTGGGTACTATGCAATGGTAAAGTACTCTGTGATGCAAAATCCGTATTGACGCCGACTGTATAATGTACGCACACATTGCTAAACCAAAGCCGAAGTGCAGAATGTTATACCCATTTAGCGCGCTTATTAGCAATATTGCTTTTCAACATTTCTATTTGAAACGGCAATACAGCGCGATGAATGGTTGGTTAGCTGTTGTATTTCTTCGAAAATTTGTTTTATTTGTTGTTTCGTATTTTATCGTTTGTTGAATAATCATGCACTTTCATAATTTACAAAATAATATACCTCCAAGGTCTTATGTTGGTTATTGCATTTGATAAGTACTATTAAATACCTACTATTAATTAGAGATTAGAGTATTGTCCACTTTTATATTGTAAATGTTGTGTTAAGTAAGATGCATTTAATGTTGTCGATTTGTGATAATAAAACTAGAATAAAACATTGAAAATTAGTGTATTGTATTCATTTCCAGCAAATTACAAGTTATCCTTACGTTTCACTTAAAACTTATTATCTAGCTCACGACCATCAATCTTGGGGCAATGTTCATAGACATTAGCTCCTGGAACAATAATTTGGCAGCATACGGTAAACGGATCTGCGAAATTTGAGTTTTATTTTTACAGCCCTTGCACTCAAATGTATTATTGCGAAGGTTAGCTATTGCAATCAAACCGCAGAAGTTGCAAACGTGTATGCGGTAAGGATCAGAGACCTCAAACAGACGTTCGCGCAAAAATTGAGCTGCGCCATGAGCAATTTGGCAATCGCGTTCCATTTCACCGAAACGCAAGCCTCCGTCTCTTGCTCTCCCCTCCATAGGCTGACGCACTAAAATCTGTACAGGGCCTCTAGCCCTAGAGTGTATTTTGTCGTCGACCATGTGTTTCAGGCGCTGATAGTATGTGGGGCCTAAGAAAACTTGTGCATTAATTTTTCTACCCGTGTGACCATTATACATGACCTCATTTCCTCGCAAGTGATAGCCGTATTCTTGTAGAAGTGAAGATATTTTCTGTACGTTTACTGCGTCGTTAAACGGAGTAGCATCGCCAATTTCACCCTTGTTGGAAGACACTTTCCCTTGGATACATTCAATTAAATGCCCAATTGTCATACGGGACGGGATAGCGTGGGGGTTAATAATGATGTCAGGTGTTAGACCTTCACAAGTAAAAGGCATATCTTCCTGCCTGTACTGTATTCCACATGTACCCTTTTGGCCATGTCGCGAAGCAAACTTGTCACCGATTTGAGGAATTCGTACAGATCTTACGCGAATTTTACAGAACTTGTATCCTTCGCTGTTTAATGTTAGCATGACTTGATCTACGATTCCAGTTTCACTGTTACGTAAGAATGTCGAAGCATCACGTTTTGAATAGCGTTTGGTTGTACCCTCCAACTCATCATCATTTTCTGGTAACGTAATTGTTTTTCCGATCACCACGTCATCTCCTGATACGCGAATCCCTGGCGCAATTATTCCATCTTCATCTAGTTTGTCGTACAGAGCATTTCTCATGCCCTGGCATGTTTGTCGTGTTGGTTTCTCAAATTGTTCTTCTTGGTCACCAATGCGTTTTGATTCAGAATCTTTATAAGAACGGTAAAAAACAGATCGGAAGAAACCCCGTTCTACAGCTGATGCATTCAAGATGACACTGTCTTCTTGGTTATACCCAGTATAGCATAAAATTGCCACAATTGAATTGATCCCAGCTGGTAATTCTCTGAATCGCAGGTACTCCATGGACCGTGTTGTGACCAGTGGTTTATGCGGATAGTATAAGACATGAGCCAGAGTGTCCATTCTAACATGGAAGTTAGTAATGTAAACTCCCATAGCCTGTTTACCCATGGCACTTTGGTAAGTGTTCCTAGGACTTTGGTTGTGATCAGGAAATGGAATAATTGAGGCACACACTCCCAATATCATTGCGGGGTGAATTTCACAATGGGAATATGTAGAACAATATGCATATTCTTTTATTTGTGCCAAATCATCTGGACTCATGGCAATCATGACAGTTTCTTCTTCTAAAGTGTCAATATATTCAACAACTCCACTGGCAACTAGATTCTGCCAACCATAGTTGTTGTAATCTCTCTCTTTGAGGCTGTCAATGTGCTTTTTCTTGAGCAATAATGTGCCATTCTCTACAATCAAGAGAGGGCGGCAAATCCTGCCTGCGTCAGTATATATACGGATTTCCCTGTCTCTTATGTCTCGAATCATGCTCACTTCTGAAACTATAATATCCATTTGTCGTCGAAGCTTGCGCAATGTTGCCATCAACTGTTCAGGGTCTCGATGAATTCCGACCCAGCATCCATTGACAAATATTTTTGTAGCATCAGCAATGGCTGAAGGTGCTATTTCCTCCAAATTTTCCATGGACCATTCTTCCAAGAACTCCAAAATTGGAGATGGCTGGCTTCCAACAGAAATGTAAGCCATCAGTGCAAGATTTTTCACAAGGCCCACAGCAGCTCCCTCAGGAGTTTCTGCAGGACAAATCATGCCCCATAGTGTATTATGTAACTGACGGGGTTTAGCTAGTTTACCGTCACGTCCGATAGGCGAGTTCACGCGTCGCAAATGGGACAGAGTTGACGCGAAAGTTAACCTGTTCAATACTTGAGAGACACCAGCCCTAGCTTGATGGGCTTTTTTCTGATCTCCCCAGTTTCCTGTAGCAAGGGAATATCTAAGGCCATCTGTTATAATTTTTGTTTTGATAGCCAGCTCCAAGTTAAAGTCTTTTCCTCTGTCAATGAATTTTTGTGCATACATACGGACTTCCTTCAACAAGTTTTTGAATAATCCTCTGAACAAGAATGCCAACAGGGGACCAGCTAAATCCAATCTTTTATTTCCATAGTGATCTCTGTCATCTAATTCTCGACGACCAAGTGCAGCTAACAAGAGCCTATGCACCATGTAACCCAGGAAATATGCTTTTTTAGTCTCACAGAAGTCAGAAACACCAACATGCGGCAACATCTCTTTCTGTAAAATTTCTCTTGCATACTTTATCCTCTTTTCCTTTGTGACTCCTGGTCGAGCTCCACGGGATCCAATGAAATTGAGTGCTACACCTTGTTCTTGAATAACAAAAGCTTCATCCAGTGACGGTTTCACCATCTCCATCATTTCAGGATCATCAAAGTCATAGATAATGTGTTCTAAAATATCTCTATCTGCTACAAAGCCCAGTGCTCGGAATACTATCATAATAGGTATCTCTTGTTTAATGTAAGGTACAATAGCAATTATCCTTTGCCCAATAGCAGATTTTTTGATACTTTGACCACCTCGAGCCATCATATTGACCCACAATGTGGATGTTGGTCTTGAGCTATGCTCTAGACATGATCTTATCTCGGTTTTATAAGCATACTTTCCATCCTTCATACTAAATACATATACAGTGTTAGTGGCCATTTTTTCCTGTGCAATTAACACTTTTTCTGAGCCGTTAATAATGAAATAGCCACCAGGATCAAGGGGGCACTCATTCAACTCTGTCAAATCTCTGTCAGTTAGATTACTCAGCAAACAGTAAGTTGATCGCAGCATAATTGGGATTTTACCAATAAATGTCTTTTGATGCTGTGTTTCAATAGGATCTTCATTTTCTTTTACAATCGTTTTAGTTATATCAACATAAAGAGGCGCAGAATACGTCAAATTACGAAGTCTAGCTTCATTTGGCATCATTGGTGATGGTGCACCATCTTTCTCCCAATGTGTAGGTTTGGAGAGATAAATTTGATCGAATTTAAGCAGATATTTCGGTGGTACTTCTATTTCACCAGAAGAATGTTGTGCTTCCGCTTGTAATTCAATAGGTGGTGAGTCTTCTACAATACGCTGTACAGACATTTGAATGAACTCATCAAAGCTGTCTAACTGCTGCCGTACCAAACCTTTCTCATCAAAGTATGCGTTGATGACAATCCAGCAGGCTTCCTGCCAAAGCTCGGATGAAATTTCTTCCACATCTTCTTCCTCGTATTGATCGTCTTCTGTATCGTACATCTTGGTTTTTTTAGTTGATGATTGCGTACACAGTTATTTCGAAACACAATGGCGTATACTCATAACACAAGCCGACATGACATGGCCGCCGTGCCCAGCCGTGCCGAACTGCCGACCACAGACTACTACACGACTACTAATTTTCTCTATAGGTTAGGTTAGGTACTCCTACTAGTAGTACTAGTGAACTACTATGCGCAACACTACGGCAGCAAGGCTACTACGAAACTCGAAGTTGGTATCGTACCGTCCCTGTCGCTCTCGTATTAAATAGTATAAGTGTCAGAGGGACCGCACGACACGAACTTCGAGTTTCGAGTTTCGTAGTAGCCCTGCAGGGCTGCCAACTTCTTCGTATCTTGCGAAATTGCCATTTCTAAAATGAATTATTTTTTCCCAATGGTAGCATTGGATTTGACATTACTTTTTTTTTCAAAGAGTGCATTTCTATGGTGTTTGTTTCTAAACCATTCAGCCACTTTATGAGTTTAACTCAAAATAAGAAAAATTAATTTGTTAAAAGTTTGAAAAGTTTCGTAATCATTATATAGTACAAAGCAATAATTAATTATTTAAAAGAGTGCTAAATACTTTGAATTTTATTTACATTTTTGTTTAACTTGATTAGCTATTTTAAAAGGGGTCAAAGGATCGGCTGGCTTGCTTGCACTGCCTGCATTGTGATTGTGAGAAACCGACTTTGTGGCTGTCCGTCCAATTTTGATGTTTTGTTTGAGGTTTTCTTTACGAAAGCGAAAGATTATGATTCATGCATCTAAAAAGTGTTGATTATCAATTACATATTTTTTAAATATTGACGTTCATAGATACCATGGATCCTTCAAGAAGAAACAACTTTGAGGAGCAACGTTGTATACTTGGACTACAAGATTTGAAATTATCCAACAAAGATGAGGACGGCACTGAGCAAGCGCACGGCGCTGCAACATCGAAAACAAATTCCCTAGCTAAGACCCGGCCCGTGGGAGCCATTGAGAGCTTTGTATTGGATAGTACACAGAATAACAGGCAAGATTACAGCTTTTACGAGCGATCAAATGTGATAGCTGCATCGAAATTCGCGACCCCTAAGCGTGTGGAAACGATCGCATCTATCAACAAACGCGATATACATACGCCAGCGCTTCCCACGAGCCCTACGAGGTCTATTGATAGTAAGTCTCAAAGGTCGCTCAGTTATCAAACGGAGGATCTTTATGAGATTCCAGCCAACCCCAATTCTCAGTTTCCGCCGCCTGTGTACGAAAACATAGAGTACTACGGCGAGCAGCGTTCCCAGCAGCCGCCGTACTTTCACCAGCTGTACCAGGCGGGCGCGCCCCCGCCGCCGCCGCCGCCCGTCTCCGACGGCTATTACGACACGCGCTACAGCAAGGCGCAGCCCCAAGTACCCGTTAACTGCAAGCCCAAGCCAAACCCTACAGTTTATGAAAACATGCTTTGTTCTGATGGTGATACAAAAAATGAATATAAACCACTTCAGAAGAATGAACAAAGGTTTGTACAGCAAGGATCTGTACCAGGGCCTCAAGTGCCTAATATTGCATCAAACAGAAGCATTTCTCAACTGCTACTCAATGACAAAGGCAAAACTGAGAAGGTACCTCCTCCGCCACCATACAATTCACAAGAAAGCCCCAGTGGTGATTACACAGTTATGAAATCAGCCCCACCCAAGTACACTGATGTAACTGCTTTGCTCAAAAATGGTACCTCTACCAGCTTTGACAGCAAGGGAGTGCCAATTCCTTCAACTGCTATTTATGCGTCTATAGCTCCTAGTGCTCAAAGACCAAAAGCTAATGTGGCTACTGAGGTTCCTGTCAGCCAGACATCAAAGTTTTATCACACAAAACCAAACAACAATCCAGGAACAGACAAACCCCTAATTATAAATGGAGGTTATGCTCCTAAATCTACAACTGGGAATCGCATGCAAATAGTAGAGGATACCAATGGTTCTGATTATGTTTGCATGAGTGGAGGTTTGCCAGTTGCTGCTGTGGCTGCGGCCAACAGAGACAATGTGTCACTAGGCTCGGAGTCAATGGGGTCGCGGAGCCTAGCATCAGGGATGGTGTCACTGTGCTCGCCAGCACAGTCTCCCGCACCCAGCCCTACGCCAAGCTCCGTATCAGCTGTGTCTGGGGTGTCAGGAGTTTCAGGCGGCTCACGCGGCTCCCGTGGCTCAGGCGGACGCGGCAAAAGTCTGCTGCCCTTCAGCATCACGCCACCGCGCCCCGCCGGGCCTAGTGAGGCTCAGCGTAAGATTGAGGAATTGACTCGCCAGCTCGAGGAAGAAATGGAGAGACAGGATGAGGAAGGAGAATATTTTGGTAAGACTTTATTTTATGCAATACATTTTATTGTTGCTTTTTTCCTAGTAAACATAATTTGTATTATTTCAGGTATTTGCCACACGTGTGGCACGGGCGTTACGGGCGCCGGACAGGCATGCCAAGCAATGGGCAATCTGTACCACACCAACTGCTTCATCTGCTGCTCATGCGGCCGTGCACTGCGTGGAAAGGACTTCTACAATGTACATGGGAAGGTCTACTGCGAAGAGGACTACTTGGTAATACATGATTTTCAATGATCAGATTTCCCAGTAATTAACCTCACACTCAGTAGGGTAATTGACTTCAAATTTTTTTAAATGGTGACTAGACTTTGATTTATTGTTAAAAACAAACATAATAATTGACTTCAAACATTATACTAATATGGATATGCCCCGGGATTCCACGAATTATATTGTTGAAAAAGTTTCTGATTATATTACATCCAATAAATGTCAGTAACATTTTGGTATGTAAAATAAATATTTTCACAAAATAAGCATATGTGCATACATAATATAATAAGCGTTTAATATGTATTGGTTTGCAATAGTTATTCTCTACAATTCTAAAAGTTATATTAGGTTTAATAACTCTTTGAAACTGACATACCAAATAGTCTTTGGGTATGAATAAACATAAATAAAAGATCAGTGTTTATCATTGATATTGATAATAGAAGCTTTTACTAAGTAAGACAGAATCAAATCACACTTCACGAAATTTCCAATGTTTATTTATATTTTTAATAAAGCACCAATATAGTATTATACATAACATCGAATTAAGTTAGGTTAAATTAAGACTTAACATAAAACAGGAGCTAGAGATTGCAAACCTTTTAGGCACCGGGCCCGGTCACTGGATCCGGTTAGTAAACCCCGACTCGTGGTGCGGGAGCACCAACTCTTAGATGTACGTTGGCATGGCAACCGCTGCGAGCTGGGGGTTGTTTAAACTTATAAAAATGAATAATTACTAATACTAATGTTACTTTTCCGTCCATAAGTAAAAGTAATCAATTCTGTATCAAGTGTGATTTTGAGACTTGAGTGAGACTGATTATTGTGATAATTGTTCATAAGCCAGTTTGAAATAAATATTAACCTTGAATCATTGTCTTTCATAATTCATAATTCATAATTCATTTATTTGCAATAAGTGTTCTCTATATATAGTTTTTTCCACATATAATGTATAGAAAATTTTCATAGAATACTTTAAAGGTTTCATCGCTAACACACAACCCGGCCGGGTTGGCGACGAATGCAACCGGGCCCGGCCGGGTTGAGAAACATAGCAGGTTTGCAATCTCTAATAGGAGCATAGCACTTTATAATAAATACATATTTTACCGAAACTTTATAATATATATATTTTTTTAATTTGTATATCATTTTATTCAAAAGAAATCCGGGTATGTTGGTCATATCCTTATTACGTTTTCTACTTGGTATCCCACCATGTCGCACCGGGAAATCCGATCACTGATGATTTTATACATAAATCATATCTCATTTTTTACATGTTAGCAATTAATTTAATTGTACAAGCATATTTCAATGCATGCTATAATGTGTTCGTTACTGAGTCAGTTGAATTTATAGTTGGTCTAGTTTAAGTTCTCCCTATGATTTTTTAAACAAAAAAGAAAAAGCAAGGCAAGAGTGGGAAGCCAGTTATTAACACATAATCCAAAATTACATCAAGCCATTCAGTATATTAGCATGCAAAATGTATCAGTGTATTAGCAATCATATAAACTGAAAGAAAATATTAGCTTACCAATGCTGATACTACTCGTAGAAGATATAGGTACCTACAATAGGCAAAGGCATACAATTCTATTGTTTTGATTCTTTTACAGTACTCTGGATTCCAACAGACTGCTGAGAAATGTGCAATATGTGGACACCTGATCATGGAACTGGTGAGTTATTTATCTAAAACTTATTTCATATGTATGCGTGCATACTATACTGTATAGTATGCACGCATACTAATCTATACAACACTGATACTGGTAAGTAGGAAAGTAACTATATCGTAAATACAAACTGAGACATGGATGCACAGAAAAACCAGAAAAAGAGACCAGCATTGGGAATCGAACCCAGGTCCTCAGCAATCCGTGCTGCGTGCTATAACCCCCACACCACTGCTGGACAGGAATCTAGACACGAATTTAATTTAAATTTAGATTTTAAATTTTATTTATTTATTTTATTTATTTATATGGTTTCACGGGATACCCGTTAAAGTAACAAATTTGGAGTTGAAATAAAAAAATACAAAAAGACTCCAAAAAAAAAACAATCATAATGAAAGTAACTATGTCTGTCTGTCAGTTACCTCTTATGAAATTTTATATATAGTTGTTGATGCATAAAATAGGCAGTGCGGGTGCGGGTGCCAGGTACTACTGGGCGCCGCGCGCGCTAGCTCAATGTAACAATACTACAATACCATGACTTTAATTTACACCAGCACAATATAGTATGCAGGACAGAAAACAGAGGTACATGAAACATTTTTAAGGTAAGCAATAGGCGGCCATTATTTTTATCGATCTAAAGGAAAACTAGGCTCACTATTAACTTTTATAGATTTATGTGGTAGAAGTAAAAGTATCAGTATTCTATGTCTGTCATATTGTCGTTTGTCGTGACTAAAGGCAGGACGCATGACTCGCCCGGGGCGCCTGAATAGCTAAAGCCGGCCATGAAAATAGGCTATGATATAAGTTTTTCCGATTCGCCCTGGTACTGATAAGTGATTTGACGAAATTATCTGTGTGGTTAGATCCTGCAAGCGATGGGCAAGTCGTACCACCCGGGCTGCTTCCGTTGCTGCGTGTGCAACGAGTGCCTGGACGGCGTGCCCTTCACCGTGGACGTGGACAACAAGATATATTGCGTCAACGACTACCACCGCATGTTCGCGCCCAAGTGCGCCAGCTGTGGGAAAGGTGATTCCACTTATCTTATTATAGGTAGTTCCAAGAGAGTTGAAGTGAATGATTAAACATACAGCTACAAAAATAACTGATTGCATATAAGGAGAATAAATGAAATGAATGAGTTCATGTCAAAATCCTGCTGTCATTACACCACAATGTGGTGTTCCTGTGTGCGTGACCTCAACTGGTGGCACTACCTCTTCAAGGTTGTATTTACTTTCATGTGTCCCAATGGCTCTGATATGTTTGTTATCACAGTTTGACCTGCTTGTAATAGGATTTTCTTGAATTTTGGTATACAAGTTGGATGAAAATGCAAGTTCAGTCAACAAAAAGCTCTTGTCAAAATCAGAAAGCCTTTTTTGAATCTACACCATACAGCTTGCGGTATATCTTGTGATCTTTAGGAGGAACATACACTGCAAAGACCGGAATGGCGTTCTACGTTCGTAGAAATGTCGAACGTTTTAATCCGATGCGTTTGAAAACTTGAGGGTCATAGAAACGTTACGCAATAGACCCTCTGGATTTTATATAGTTTAATGTTCTCTGTTCAATTTATACGCTCGCGCCGATTAGAAGTAAACATAAGAACAAACGACGTCGATTTATCTATTAATAAACAAACATGTCCTTGGCCCATCTTTATCAGCATATAACTTCTGACAGCTGGTGAAAACTTATAGATTGATATTGATACAGCGATAGATACGAAAGATTCGGCAAATAGTACTAGTTTTATGTTTAAGAAAAGATAAGTTCTGGCAAGCAATGACTATAGAACCAATTTCGGCTTGCTAACCACATACGTACACGTTACACGAGAAAAAAAAACATTTTATATTATAGTAACAGTTTTCAACGAGTCCTAAATTTAATTTAATCGGAACATCTCTCTAGACGATAATATTGACATGGTCGGTAAGCCCAGTTACTGGCTTTATTGACATGAAATCAGCGAACCACGTTATATTGCCATCTTCCATTGATAATTTATTTCTATACCTACTTAGTGATTTAATTAATATTTGCATGGGTGTTCACCCTCCCCCTCTAAGCCCTCTTGTTCTGAGAGGAGGCCTGTGCCCAGCAGTGGGACGTATATAGGCTGGGATGAATGAATGGGTGTTCACAAATGATTGTGCTAATATTTCGCATTGGAAATCCTTATTAAATACGAGTGATATTTTTTCTTCCATTTTGACGCCTTAACTATTGAACCAATAGCCATGAAATTTTGCGTACTTACATCATATTATAGGTGACCAGAGTAAATAATAGGACACCTTTTATCCCGAAAAAATGTGCTCTCGCGGGCGTGCGTTAAACGAATTATTCGCAAACAAAGTCAAATTCAAATTCAAAATTCAAATTCAAATGATTTATTCAGTAAATAGGCCGCAATGGGCACTTTTACACGTCATTTTTTTAAACTACAACTTGCTTGCAACAGCTAGTTACATATTTATAAAATAACCTAAGTTATTTATCTATGCCATAACTTTTGCAGTCAATTTAAGTTGATTAAAAAAAATGTCATAAAAGCGAAAATATACATTTTTAAAGATGATTTGGCGGGGTCTTGGGAGTAGATCTCTACTTATAATTTTTGGAAATTGTCAATATTATTTACTTCGAGCTAATAAAAAAACAGAAACAAGCCGGCTAACACGATTGTTTATCTACAGGCATAACGCCGGTAGAGGGCACGGATGAGACTGTGCGCGTGGTGTCTATGGACCGCGACTTCCACGTCGACTGCTACATGTGCTGCGTCTGCGGGATGCAGCTCACCGACGAGCCTGACAAACGCTGCTACCCACTCGCAGGTCACTCACCTCACTATAGACACCCGGACAAAAAAGTCATTTCCCTATTGCAGTCGCTCTTGACTAAAACGTAACCATACTTATACCTAGTGCCATCCACGAAAACGCGTGATTTTGTCAAAATTAGACATTAATAACAATGTAATAAGAACCACGGCACGCGTCATCGTGAATGACTCTACATAAACCTACTTAACCCAAAACTTAACTTTGAAATGCATTCAGTTCTTTTTTTCCTAATTTTGCTAGGTGCCTCAAATGCATTGAAGCGTTTATAGTAATGTAGTAACGTTATGTGAAATGTGAACGCACAGTAGCGTTCAGAGTACTGGGCGAAGTTCTGGCAATGTATGAAATATTTTCACTGTCAGAACAGTACAATGTTTAGTACTGGGTACTTAGTCTTAACTAGTACTTAGTGAAAATTATACCTTGTGGAAAATGCTAGTTACGCGGTATTGCAGTATCACCGACGATTGGCTATGGGCTACTTTTTATCTCTATATTTCTACGGGATCGATATAAAATCCAAAAAAATTCAAACGCTTAGATTTGAATGAGACATGAAACTCGGCATCGGTTTTTTTATGCAACCTAAAAACCACGGACGGAATACACACGGGTTCTTTTGTGAAATCCCTAAAATTCAATTCAACTGCTAGACCAAGTGGTTTACGCATGTGAAGCCTTGTCTATAATAATAACCTACAATTGTATTGCCTGCAGGCAAGTTGATGTGCCGCGCTTGTCACCTGGCGTCCATTGGCGCGACGAGCGGGCCGGGCCAGCCGCCAGCGCCGCACCTCTCGCCAGCTTCCTACCAGTACATGGGTTAATATAATACGAGTACGTGTTCCTCACAACTATTGTCACACCGCATCGATGAATTAGCTCTACAAATGTATGAAAGAAGCGGTTGTTTATGAAGTGTGCTGATAAAAAATGACGAAGTATTGATAAAATTGACAAGTGTAGGTAAATTATTCTGAAAGGAACCCCCTAAGTCATTGGCCCCACTATTTCAACAATCATTAATATAATGACAGATTATACATTACAAGTAAGTACAATAATAGAAAACAGTTGTTATAAGTGTCTACTTATACTTCAAACTGATATCTAATAAATATATCAGCAATAACACTCGCTTCTGTCCACCAGAAGCCTTAGCCCGCTGGATTGAAAGGGCGATATCTTTTCTTTATACTTTATAATTTTACATCTACGCCAAAAGCTAGTGTATAATCGTACAAGAGCGATGTGTTATGGACTTGTTGCTTTTCGCTAGAAGGCTCCAGCTAATAGAGTAAGAGAAGAAATAAAGGTAAAGAAATTCCACATGGAAAACTAATGTTATAACTATAATTTGTATTATGATTGATGTGTCATGGTCATTGTCATGTGAGCCAATTTATACAGAACGTACCATAAAACCCTGACATAACCGGTTAAATGAAAGACACCGGATTACTCGCCAATACCGGTTATCTTGGATAGATGATATAATAATACGCTAGTAATTCGATGTCTTGCATTCGTTTTGTAAGACATTCTTTTTATTTAGATCCTAGTTAATTTACACTTCGAGGATATTCGTGATTTACCATCGGCCAAATCTACCACCTAAAAGTTGATAATCGATTGCATGGCATAAAACAATAATGCCAATAGAGGGCCTGTCAACTTGAAAGTTCGACTTTAGCGACATATTCATTTGATAGGATAGGAACTTGTTTAAAAATTGACAGACCACTTATTTGGCTGATGGTACATCTTTATCCACGAGCCTACGACACATGCGTACAGTTGAGTGCAAAAAATGGACTTATATAACCCTTCAAAAGTATGCACCACAGACTTATTCCGATGTGATAAGGTCGTGGTAACATATTTTTGAGTGATTTGAATAGATACATAATTTTGCACTTGGCTGTACAGGTTGATATAATGTACACCTATCACTCTGTCTTTCACTGCATGTTTGTTGACAGTAGAGGTGGGTAAATCCGGATCTGAAGATTCAAAAGAGTCAGATCCTCAAGCGGATCCGAATCCCTTAATGACTCCTTTCAAATCTTATTGACTCCGGAGTTACTAACTCAGACTGGATCGAGCGGCTCGCCTCGCTCGTGATCGCCGTCACGCTCACTCACACTGACTCGCTCCGTCCGCCGGCTTTCGCTCTCGCTCGGCTCGGATCGGATCGGCAGGGCTACTACGAAACTCGAAGTTCGTATCGTACCGTCCCTCTCGCTCTCGTATTAAATAGTATAAGTGTCAGAGGGACCGCACGACACGAACTTCGATTGTGGAGTTTCGTAGTAGCCCTGCGGATCGGATCTTGGACTTGGATCTTATTATCTATGTTTGGTTGGTCGGTTCGGTTCGTAGTAGCCCTGCGGATCGGATCTTGGACTTGGATCTTATTATCTATGTTTGGTTGGTCGGTTCGGTTCGGTACTCGGACTTGGAGTAACGAACGAATCTTTCTCTCTCTCACGAATCTGTACTTCAGTTCAGTCAGCGGGTGGGGCACCGCAGTACCGTACCGACACCGACCGACCGAACCGAGCCGGGGCGGATCGGCCATAGATAAATTAATAATCGCTCAAAAGAACCGGAGTCAATAAAGGAGTCGGATTCAATAAGCGGATTCGGTACCGACACCGGAGCTGGATCTAGTGAGTCAGATCACTTCGCGGAGTTGAGATTACCCATGTCTAGTTGACAGTCTCAAAGATTTTAACGATTAAAAGAAAAAAAGTAAAACTCTTAGTTAAATGATGTTTGAAATATTCGTTTTTTCAGCTTTAGGGACAGGGTTCTTTTGACGACTCTAAGTCCTGCTGTTTGAAATGGTTCGGCAGTTAAAATCTACCTAATAAGGTAGTCCAGGTTATAATTTTTAAATTAGATTTAACAATAATTCGCTGTTTTTAACGTGCGTGATTCATTAGCTATATTTAATTGTTATTATTTAGGAAGCCAAGGCATTATCTATTCTGTGCCAAGGCTCATTTCATCAAACTGTGCTTTTTGTACACGCCGAGAATTTTATTACTTTTGAGGATTCCTAGCTTGAGGCTAATAGATCACATTGCTTTATAGGCGAAATACACTTTGCAATTTATACGGATCGGATACTAATACATTTTAATTTGACAAGCATCTTAATATAAAAAATAATGTATAAAAATTAACTTTTAACTTACCATTTGGAAAGTAGCGTTTGTATAAAACTTATCCGTAGGCATATTAGATCTCTCAGAACAGAATTATTAGTTTACATTCATTGTGAATGGGCCGTTTTATGTGCACTATTTTCCAAAAGGAATGTTGAATGTTTGTTTTAACTCAACATGAAGTAGATTTTATTTATTGCTCTCTTTTTTATGGTCACTTAAGTTAGATGAATTGAAAGTTATACTAATAAAAAAGGCTCAAAAGGTAAACGATTGACAAATCACATTTATGTCATTTTCACTCTTATCTAGGACATGATATTAACGTTGTTAATAAAGCGTCAAAGGGAATTGCGTTTATAAAAGAATTGATTAGATTTATACTTAATGGTGATACAAATAAGCTATGGTAAGTATTAAATGTCACTACACAATTAGGTAAGCGCAACAAAAAATTAATGTAGGTACCTAAATGTTATTTAAGTTTAGGATAATTTGTTTTAAAATACAAATAAAGGGCAACTTGCATGAAGACTTAGTTTTTAAGTTCATGTTATTTGTTTGAGCCATTAGTGGCATATGCCTGTTATAGATGTGATATGATCAATAGACTGCTGTGACATTTTATATACCGTACATACGTACCGCATACTTATATGTTGTGCTGTTTTATAAAACTATTTTAAAATTTTTGGAAGCGTGTTATGAATTATTGTTTGTTGAGCAGTGGTGAGCGGAAGGGGAATGAAATACAATACTTTCGTTTTCTACTGTTGGGTAAAAACCGGAAATATTGTCTTACAAATTGTAACATAGATGAGTGCACCGCTACAGTAGTCCGGTCGTGCAAACCCTGCTACCGTAAATGAGGCCTAATTATGTTTTCCCATGGTAAAGTTTGTTAGGACACCTTTACCTTTCAATAATAAAGTTTCTAAGGCCATCCTTAAATTATATGTAAAGCCTGTTTGTTTTTTTTTTTGCATTTGTTAATATTTAGTCACAATTACTAGAACAACCTCTTAATGTTTGACGCACCTAAATACTTTATAGATGTCCCCGATTATTTGTGCCACTAGATGCGGTAAACGTTGCTATGCATTTATTATGCTTTAAACGCCATAACGGCAGCACTCCTTAGGAATAAAGTGGTCTTGTAGTCAATCTTACAAAATTAACTAAAAATAAAGTGGAGTAAAAAGTACCTTCATTTATGTTAATAATGATGGCGCTATAATACATTCCAGATGTGTGCTGTCTTGTTGTGTACTTAATCTTAGATTGTTTGTACATATTGCTGCGGAAATGTGATTATTTTATAACCCCTTTATACAAAAATAAAGATGATTTGTTAAGTATAAATACCTTTTAATATTTAAATAATATTTAAACAATAAATCATTCAAAATGTACAATAATATTTTTAATAATTTATAGTCTCCTAGTCCTATTCCATAAGTAAGAAATCTATACACTGTGAAGACCCTTTTTTGGCTATGCTACATAAATACAAGTTGTTCCATAAAAGTATTACCTTCCAAGAAGATTTATTTGATAGACCATCCATAATTACGTCGCGGTAAATTTGAAACCACTGCCAAAGTTTTAGACACAGTTTCCCCTCTTTTGTCATATGTATGTATTGATATAAAGATTGCAAATATTTTGTTTGTGTATCTGTATCACAAATCACTATACTCTATTTTTTCTGACATTACTCAAATGCAGTAAATATTTTTTTATTTTTTCAACAGAGATACATATAATGCTTGAAAGAATGAAATCACATTACAACTACTGATTGTTCGAATATTTGAACTCAAATCTGCTAACAAATTTTTAAGTTACTGCGTAGGCACTGTGTTGTATTAACTTACTTTCTCTAATGCCTTTACATTGTTGTTTCAATAGTCCGCAATGAGGGCTATCGTTTTTTTTCTCAGTAGATGGCGCACTGTTGCGTGAGGTATTTAAGTATGGCTTTCAAAGTCTGTTATTACGGGCGTGAAAACAAAGTTTAGATTAAAATCATATTTAATACACCTTAAAACCGTACCATAAAAATATCGAGCATGCCACAGTGTTGCATAGTCCCCGTTTTGATCGGAAAAAAGGGAGGACAAAGGTTTCCGAAAGACAAAACTGTCTCAAAACACAGACATTCATTGCCCCTAAAAGATACAACAAGGTTGATTCAGGAACGCATATTTGCCATAATTAATTTCAGATATTGCAAAATATTCACAAAATTATTCTAATTAAAGATTTGACATTTCGGAGACCTCACGCTACACTAGCGCCTCTAGTGGCGAATTCATACGCGATAGCCCTCATTGCTATGGTCACCTGATTATGTTTAGCAGGTTGACAGGTTGACGCAGTATGTCCCACTCAATCGGTAAAGCGGATTTAATGCCCATAATGAGCAAAGAAAAATAGATCTTAGGGTGACAAACCTTTTTTACTCCGATTGTACATGCAAAAGTACCGATAGTTTGCGTAACACTAGGAGGGACTTGTTACGTCAGTTTGGCATCTGTCATTTGAACCATGTTAGTAAAAATAGATTATAGACTCTCTACCCAGCCCCTTAAACATGCGACGTAATGGATGCAATGACCCCTAACAGCACTGACCTAGTGGACACACATTAAAGATCTCCACCAATTGAATCCTTTTTAATTTCTACCTTTAAGCCCTGAGGCCATATTGTCAAAATACTTGAAATGACAATAATATTCACTGCTTCTTTCTGTCAAACAGTAGATATAGGACAATCCCGATACATGCTGGTGAAACATTACTAATATGATATGATTTAATTGGCAGGGATCTTTAGTTGGAAAATTAATCTTAGTTTATAAGGGTTAAGGTGGACAGGCTACTTTTAAAGCCCATATTTTCAATCATTATGATGATGATGATGTGTCCCTCATTAGGGATTTAGGATCAATATAATAATGTTATGAAAATACTTCATCACATTCATACTGTTAATTTATGTTGTGCGTTGCAGAAGCGTTAACACTTTCTTGTACCACACAACAGCTGCTACTGGCTTATGATAAAACATTAGTGCCATAGCCCAAGGTGATTTGTCGCAATTATTTGAGCACTCTAAAAGACAAGTCATATTTAAGTCCTCTTGCATCCCTGCAAAAAGCTGCCTTGGGCCATAGTCCCTAATCATCACCTCACTATAACAGAGTTATGTTTTTTTTACTTTGTTTTTAATGTTTCGCATTTCTGTTTTGTATTTTCGCATCTCATCCATCACCTTGGTTCCCCGCTGCTTCATGTGGGTGTGATAATGTTGCTTGCTTTCATTGAAACGGTCTTGAAGATTGTCTTTCTTTTCCTGCAGCATCTCCTTGAGCCGTTCCCGTGAGGGCACTGGCTTGATCCAGCCTATTGCTGTTAACTTCCTAATAGCATATGTAGTTCCACCTAAAACAAAAGAAATATATGTTTGCTTCCAATTTCATAAATTAATATATTGTCATGTTTATGTATTTTTAACAGACTTCAAAAAAAGGAGGAGGTTCTATGTTCCAATGTTTGTATTTTTTTTTAATGTATTTAAGTCATAATTACCAACAGTGACTGCATAACGAAGAGGTGTTGCTATTTTGTAGAGAGCAAATGTAAGTGCAAAGTAGCCAGCACTGGAGTCTCTTAAGGGTGCAATGAGTTCTTCACTTACGCCCAATGACTCTACCATCCCCAGAATGTCTACACCACTGGAAAAAAAATATACTCAATCATCATACCTGTCATTATATTTATTAGGGTGGCACTGTTTTAGTCCTATTTGACAAATACAAAAGTTATACTTTTTAGAGAAATATTAAGAAGCCAAAATGTCACCCTAATAAGTTATTGCATCACAGTTTGATTATTACCTTCTGACTATATAGTAGAAAGTTCCCAACCAAACAGCTGAAGTTGCTATATGCACTGGGCCTAAGACATACCAATAATCTCTGTACATTTGCTTAAATTTCTGAAAGAGGCCTACTTTTTCAGGTGGGTCCGTCGACGGTGTGCCACCAGCAGCAGCATTGCTTCCTTGTTGTTTACAACAAAATCGAATTTGGATTGGCAATACGCTTATTTGCTTAGGCTCGTTCAGGGGTTTCCAAATTCGGTTATTCTGATAGCTGAACCCACTAGATAAAACCCTTATTGGGTACTGCATCGATGCACTACATGTTACCGGTTTGGTTATATTTAGAAGAAACTTGGAATTTCTACAAAACAATTTAAGAGAATGAGCCATAATTTGAAACTATTCGAGATAGTTTACGGGTACATTATATTTTTAATGCGATTAACTAAATCTAAGTCGTATAAACTTCACGAATGAACTTGTTTTTCTTGTCTCAAAAATAAATTATTACGCTTCGTTGACTGACTTGCCTTGCCTCTACTACTCTACTGAACGTCAATGTCAATAACGTCATGACGTTTCAAGTTTTTTTTAAGATGCGTATAGACGACTCAACGAAGGAAGGAAAGGTAGCGCCAACTCAGGTCGCCAATGATCCTTTCCTATGGAACTGGGGCCTTATTGTGTTGTC